>NW_004797295.1:849377-851575 GCF_000002075.1 Aplysia californica | reverse complement strand
CAGGGGAGAGAGAGAGAGAGAGAGAGAGAGAGAGGAGAAAGGGGAGGGGGGTATGGCTGGTTTTATTCCAACTTTTCATTCTTTCACTGGCAAGGTTTTGCAAATTAACCAAAGGTAAACTGACTACAGGCTAAAAGACTTTGATGCCAGCCTAAAATAAGGAAATAATACTGAAACCCACCCAAGCACATATAACAGGCTCCCCGTATCGCAAACATCGACAGAGAAGAAAAATGGTTCTCTGGCTGGTCTGGGTGAACACAAATTATGGAGACGGACGAAATTGTCTTCAGGTGAACAATGATCAGAGAGCGCACAGGCATTATTGATCCCTCACTTCTGGACGAGAGTGGGGGATCATAAATAGGGTACAGCAATAATACATGAGGAAATCCCTGCTTCAGCCACCACATAGCAAGGCTAGGGTCTACTGCAGTCCTTTGGCTGGCATGTTAGCGTGTCTGTTGATGGCAAGGCCGGGGACTGCTGTCAGGGCTGGGGAAGAAATCTATGGCAGGTTTTTAGTTATGTAACAAAACAATGAGCCAGGTTTACAAATGCCAGTCTTTTGCAGTGGTTCACGGTGGGTCCGGTGCCAGTGGAGATTGTTGATTTGACTTGCTGAAAAGAGCATCATCATCATGAAGGGTAATTCATGAAAATCACTTACAACATGACCAAAGTAATCTCGGTAGTAAACTATCAAGTCTTGTTGCATTGATTTTTTATCAGTTGTTGATTAAATATTTACTTACCGGACTGGGATGAAAGCGTCTCTGTGAGTAAGGGTGATGCCAATAGTTTTAGAAGGGAAATATGCATTGCGATTTTTCAAAATAACATGTTGTTTTACAAAGTGAAACAGAAAGTACTCTCTGGTTTGAAACGAAAGCAAAACGTACTCTTGAAATTATACACGCTTTACTCAGAGCTGCAAATGAAACCTCCGAGTGTTACACACCATGTTGTTGACATATCCATATAACTATGGGTCCCTTATATTTACAGCAATTGATTGTGAATCTTTTTTTCAAATAGAAAGTTAGATTTTGTAGTATAACAACCCAGGCTGCTGTTGTGGAAATATTTCGGAGAAGTCGGGGAAGGGGTGGGGGGGGGGGGGCGGGGAGGAATTCCTTATACACGTATCTGCATGATACCCGTCAAAGGCACGGGTAATATGGCTCCGATTTTTAGGGGGCTTTTCTAAACTCAATATGCTGTGTGGAGACTGAGGTTCTCCCTGATTTTTAATTACCTCATAGTGTTGATAGGAGCGCTATCCCATAATTACACATACATTTAAGGCCCTCGACGTCGAATACGACATAAATGCTAAGTTGAAAGCCGTTCCTCAAAATTAGCCTGCACTGTGTAAAAAGAAAGTAAATTAAAAGTGTATCTAAAATTGAAATCATGAACCAATAGTCAGTTTACCTTGCTGATCGTTATTTGAATTTAAAGATTTACTCTTCCTTTCAAAAGAAAACCAAGCGAATCCGTCAGCCCCATTTCCAATTGATATTTGGATGCGCAAATCGAAATAGATCGGATAGACGACCGCGGGGTCTTTGCTACAGGCTCAGTGGGCATCTGTTTTGATGCGTTTCCTCGGAGGCAAAGTCCCTTGGGACTTTAAGATAATGACTTTTGCGTCTTGTGCGGCCTGTATGGTCGCCCTCCTGATTGCCCATCATATTGACTTCCGGTGATCGTCACTCGTCAGAAACGACACACCATAAATAGATCAAATATCACCCGACGGTCATCATGATGTTCGGAGAACGTTTGCCAGCCAAAACGTCAGCTTCAACGCCTGATCTGTTTTAGAATCCCACCTACGGATGTTTGCTGGTCTGCTCGTTTTACTCTTTTTGAGTACTTATGTTTCCGTAACCATTTCTTGGTGAAATAGGACTGTAACTGACACTAATTCATCAACTCCCTCTTCCTTCCGACGACGTCCTTGTTATCGCATGACTAATACATCCGGATGACTCCACGCTTGATTTCAAATTTTAAAAAATTGTTTTGAAAACAGGTAAGAAGCTATTTGCTTGTTTCTCTGAGGCGCTTTCCAAAACATCTTTTCCTCCTCTCGTTCAAGATTGCAGTGTGTGTTGAATGGGAACCGGAGTAGATTTTTGGGAAAAAAATTGCTGAAAAAACAAAACAAAAACAACTCCCCCACCAACCCC
>NW_004797295.1:843873-849277 GCF_000002075.1 Aplysia californica | reverse complement strand
AACCCCCCCCCCCCCCCCCCCCCCCCCCCCCAACAACAAACAAACAACAATAAGCACCTCAGCCTAAAAACAGCTCCAAAGATGTTTGTTACAGACATCAGCAACAAATTGAACGTGGTGAAACGGAAATTGCTGACTTAAAAAAAAACCAACTACTGGTTTATATGGAAAATCAGAATTCTGTGCTATTGATCTTTTCTGCACTCCAGCTACCATTACAACCTTTCCACATAACCTTCTTGGAGGCCCAAGGGGCCACGCAAATAAAGAAAATAGACATTCTAATAACTGCCATAGCCAAGACCCGGGTAGCTCCACAAGAATGAATGTTTTCTACCAGTTTAAAAAAACGAAGTACAAATCAGTCAGTGATCAATATTTATCGGATTTGAAAGGCTGCTGTTTACTATCAACGTGTCCAGATGAATGGCGAGGGTAATGGATCCTCATGAAAGTAAGGAAAAGTCGTTGGAAAGTGTTTACATGGATTCACTGAGGGCAAATACTTATCTTATACAGAGAGAGTACAGCATAATCGAGCACAGGTAAATTAACAGTCAAAATTAGGAAATCACAGCTCGCCAGCACATGGACACCGCAACCATCACTTCCACACCTGAATTGACTTAACGCGGATTTTGTAGACATTTTTTTTTCACAGACGCCGCAGCAAGACTATAGTTCATACACATCACAAGTGATAAAACGCAACAGGAAGACCATTGAGCACATACATACTGCCATCTTCAAACAAAGCGGACATGCACAATACATAACATGGAGGAGGCAATGTATTCACAGAAAAGCTAAGCTACAAAAACACTACCAAAACAAATCTACAGGGGACAAATATAAAAAAGGCACCATTGTTCTGTAGAAATCAAGAGACGGTTGGATAACTTCTATCTACCAATAGCCAGATACCATAGGCTCTGCGAGTAAAGAATGCTACCAGAGAACTATACAAGGAAAACATTTTGAAAGAAGTCAAAGTCTGGTTTGAAGAAGTCAAGAAGCGGTTGGGTTATATGTTCTCAGCTAGATGCTAAGGGGATACAAATAAAACGCCACTCACCATTTCGCCGCTCTCTTCTGATTCTGGACTGTCTTTCTCCTCAGTCATTACGGCGTAGGCATCAGCTCTCTTGTTGTGATTGGACAGCGTCGAGATGACGCTTGGTCTCTGGGAACTCTTCGGTTGCTGCACTGAGGTCGCCAGGCTGGCCTGAGACGATGTTGCGTCGTTCTTTATGTTTGATAATCTGTCACTTGTGGTCATGGAAGGTTTAATCTCATTCTTTGGCAAAGTATTGCTTTCATTTCTTGGAGATGTACTGGGTTCAGATATCTTCCCAGGTGTAGTCTTCTCTCCCATCGAAGCTCCATTTGTTTGAGACATTCTCCTGGGGAATGTGTTTTGAACTATAGGCGGCATCGAGCTCATGAGCCGAGCTGCAGCCGCAGATATGATAGAAGCAGCGCTTTCTTTGCCACTAGACAAGGTGGACGGGGACCCGGAGTCGGGAATGATCCCTTGTTTGAGTCGCCTCCACTTGTCAGCTACGGAGGTGGCCACTGGTGTCTCTTCGGATGTACTGGTACGGCCTGTTTGATCCTTGGTGGCTCTGCCTAGAAGGGAAGAGATGCTCCCCGCAATGGAAGCCTTGGAGGCGAAATTTCCAGTTGCTCCCCTCAGAGTGGAAGACGAGCTGGCCGACTCAGAGACATCTACTCGCGATAAAGCATTTGGAGATTCGCGTTGTTCTTTGGATATGTCTGTGGTAGATGGGCTGATTTGCTTGGATCTAACGAGGTTTTCAGTGGGCTTCTTGCCGTCATGTCGATTATCATCACAAGAAGTCAATTTAGTCATTTGGCTAGTCTCACTGTCTTGTCGAGACCGTCTGTTTCCGGAAGATTCTCTCGGTAATGTAGAGTTTTTACTATAGCGATACTCACTGCCCTTTTTGATTTCGCATACCGGAATGTTTTCTGTGCAATTTTCCTCGAAACTCGAATCCCCCCGCCCGCTAGAGGACAGGGATAAGTCTTTGCGTAGAACGTGTCCAGGTACGTCTAAACTACTGTTGCTGATCATCTTAGCCCTATGTCGACGCCCAGATTCTTCATGCCGTGACCTGTGACCATCATCCTCACCATAGCGAGATGGGGAGATATCAGAAAAGCGTGACTGTGAATCGTCCCGACGGGGAGAGGACGAAGAGGAAGCAAATCCCGTGTCATGGTTGGAACGGGAGGAAGAAGAGCGGCGACTGAGGTTGATGTCAGGCTTGCTGAAAGAAATTGTCACGGCTTCATGTTCTTCCTTCGGGGAAGAGGAACGAGGTTGACCCGAAGGCATGGAAGCACGGGAGTAGTTGTGTTCTGAGGCAGACGCAACAGAAGACCTCCGGTAGTCCGATGATATTTCAGAGCGAGCTTGGCTGTGGTGTCTTCTCTGGTGTGTAGGGGAATGATTGTTCCCATTACGTCGTCGAGTATGCTCGCTGTGGTCTTTATTATGACGATCCGAAGATTGAACGCGATGTCTGAGAGAGCTGTTTTCCAGACGGGCGTCAGGGACAGCTCCTGGACCATTGTAACCCTCATCATAGACAGAAATCTGACTGCGCCTTCGGCCCCCGTTAGAAGCGTCGGCATGTCGGTGTCTGTCCCCATGCTGTGATGTCTGACTGTCGCGGCGAGACCGGGAGCTAGAGCCTCGATGGTTTCCCAGATCCTCATCCGCCAGCAAACTCTGACGAGACTCTGAGCGCTTGCGGCTCTGTGTACTGCGGTACGACACTAAGCTTTCTTGATCGTCCTCTCCACCGTCGTCCCTGTAGCTGGAATGACTTATCCTACGTTCTCTACGCTCGCCATGACCACTATTCCTAGGCAATGTCCTTGTTTCATCCACGCCCCGAGGTCTGTCACAGTCGTGATTTCTGTGCTCAAGGCGACTAAAGTCTTCAACCGACTGTCTATTTCGTCTATACCCACGAGACACCTCACCTCTCTCTTCATCCCTCACAGACGAGCTGCTTCGTCGCTCACGAGAGTGCATATCTTTCTCGTCTCTCCGTGTCTGACCACGGCTGTTTCTCCCGTAATGAGCCTCTCCAAAATCTTCTCGATTGTCACCGCGAGACCGTGATTGATGTCTTGCTTCCCGGTGCTCGCTCTGACCATCCCCTCGCTGCTCCTCGCGTCCTCGCCTGCGTCTCGACAAGGAATCACCCTGCCGGGACTGCCCTCTAGAGCTGTCTCTATGGGACGAAGACAGATGGTCGCTTTCTAAATAAGCCCCTCTGCCGTCCTCCACGCTATTCAACGTGCTGTCGCGTTTTCTCAGGGAGTACTCACTCGAACTCTCTGGATCTCGTTCGAGATTCGAGTCTCTTCGTGTGTCTCTGTGTGTCTCTCTATGTGCTTCTCTGTGTGTATCTCTATTTGACTGCTTTCGTCTCCCATCATCCCTCGAAAGCTCCACAGACTCCACACTCCGTTGTCTGTTCATTTTCCCAGCATCATTCCTCCAGTCAGAATATCCGTCCTCTGCCTGTCTCTGTGACCTCCTTCGGCCCGGTGTCTCCGCACCATACCCCTCTGCTCTGTGGGAACCACTTCCAATGTTAACGCCCCCATTGTTCTCAGGCTTTGACGACCGTCCTTCTCGCTCGGATCCCCGTCTTTCTACATCTGAAGTACCCGTGTAATGGTCAGCTCTCCTCTGTGACTTGACTCCTGTAACTTCTGCGCCGTGCCTGGAGATGGTATCGCCACCCTGGTAATGAAGTAGGCCAGCTCCCAGTCGCCCCACACGGCCTACCACAGTACTGCCATCAGATACTGAGCTCATGGTCGTAATATGTACTTCACATGGTACCGATGACGCTATCAGAGCTGTGGAGACAGGCCAAAAGAGGTTCAGTTTAATACTGGTCATCACTTGACAAAGAAAAAGAAATCAAAAGTCAACTTCCTGTTTCTTCGACGGAAAGTAAGGCTCAATAGTGTTCTTTCTACCTTTTTAATACATGCGCAAAATTATAGTTTGAATGGGTATTTCGTGCTTAAAAATAACTAGACAGGATCGACAAATACAGGGTTGATCGGATTAAGGTGAGAGACCAAAGGCTCCTGCCATCTTCAAAGTACAAATATAATGTAAATGTGTATATTTTCATTCACTGTGTACAAGCTCCCACTCATCACACACGAAATTCCAGTGAACCTATGTTGTTTTGTAGCAGGGTTTGTGCAGAGCTAAGGGTAACCCCCCCAAAAAGGAAACCTGTATTAAAGCCATCGACATTCCTTGTTACTTAGTGCACTCGTGAGCAGCTCACACACAACACGTATAGGATGTTTTTTGTTTTTTTTTGGGGGGAGGGGGATAACTTCCAACTAGACACAAATAATTCCTTTTGAAGTTAGGAACCACCGAAGAGAACTGTGTATTTTTATTTTTGCTTTTGCTTTTGTTTTTCAGTCTAGTTTTGTTTTGTTTTGTTCAGTTGACTTTTCCCCCAATCACGTTTAATCACGGCAACAGGAAAACCATAGCAACCTCTTTTGAGTTGTCCACAGACTTTTGGGAAAGAAGCACGACATGTCCTGTCTGGAGTCCCCCGGCTCATTTTACACCTCTGATTTTAAGTGTAGGTATGATTGAGTACCTAGCCCGTTTATGGTGAAAACTAAGACAACAGACAGACGAAAGTGGTGGAAGAAATAAGCATGCTAAAACTACCTGTAACAGAACAGTTCCAAACGCATCCTAACGTAGAAGAGAAAAAAACGTCTGTCAGTATGAATAATCCATACCAGGATTTCTGGTTTGGAATAAAGATTTTTTTCAACAGTGATTATCGCTTTGACGATATGAAAAGTCGAACGTACCATTTATGGACAACGATTAGCAAAGAAATAAATTTATTACCCTACACGGGTGAATGTTCTGAGTTATTCAAAACTCAGCTGGACACACCTCTTTTTGATCTTATTTGTCCCTATTCATTGATTAGTCAATAGCTCCCCACCTCTATAAATACCTTTCCGCACCAAAGTAGTTCCGTAGGTTGTGGCAAACCAAACATATAAAACGATCAAAGTTAAGGAAAAAAAGGAAACAAAATGCAAGGCAATCACGCTTAGTTAGAAACAAGACAGTTCTGTAATGGACGGGAACATAAGTTGGAAAGATCATGAAGTAATTTGATACGCTCAAAAAAATCTCAACAATGTTAATACACACAATAAAGGAAGAAATGGATTGGATCAAAGAATGCTTCAGAATAAAAGATAATACTTTCCTTTGAAAACGACACATTATGTCTAGAAGACGACGAACACTGCTTTGCCGTAGAATGAATGTTATGTTATGTACCTTTCGTACTGC
>NW_004797295.1:840537-843251 GCF_000002075.1 Aplysia californica | reverse complement strand
CCCCCCACCCCCACCCCACCCACGCACAATTGAAATGAAATAAAGTAAAATGAAATATCCGTGGACTCTTCCGTTGTGGTTTTTCTGGGTTTCTTATTTTTTCCCCTCGCTTTCTCTTAACCTGTAACGGTTATTGCTCTTCTCAGAAATCAAACTGCAGTTGCTATTCAGACTGAAAACACGTTTCTTGTTATATGCCCCGCTGAGAATTGCTTTCACATTTTTCTTGGTAGATAAAAGCATGGGATAAAACTCAAACATGCTGAAGTGAGGTACTGTTGGCATCTCATCTGAATATCATACTATATCTCTCAATATTGCTGTGCTAAACTGTTCTGAAGATCAGATCAAAACTAAATGACCCCCCCCACACACACACACACACAAATCCAGCAGAAAACAAAACGGAAAAAACACTCCCCTCCCCCCCTCCCCAAACCCCCCCCAAAACTCGGATTAGTTCCCTATTCAAAACTAAACTTTTCGAGTAGGCACCACACTATAGCAATACTAATTAAATAATGTATTAACTTAAACCCATTCATCTCGTTTCCCCCCTTATTAAAAGACTGACCCAGACATAATATGAACAGTACCATTCCAGCTACAGAGGACAAGTAAATTCAAAGGGAAGATGTTCGTGACAGGAAGACGCCCAGACAGGAAAAAGTCGTAAACCTCGCCCTAAGTAGTTAGTTCCGAACATAGAACAGGACAACAGTGAAAGCCTTGTTCCAGATACACGGAAGTCTGACTCCAAAAGTCATCAAGATGTCGTTAAATCTTTTGTTGAGTTACTGCTTTCATCTTCGTCGTATTTCTAAAAGTATCCCCAACTTTTGACCGCCACCAAATAATCTAGTTGTCAAAATGGGTGTACAATAACTCACTTTAATCCATTGCCACCAATACTGCCATCACCACGCATCCTTATCAGAAAACATAGCTCTCCCCCCCTCCCCCCTCACCCTTTTTGTTTTTCAGCACTGTTTAACCATGGAATTCAAACGATGGATTCTTGGGCTTGGGGTATTTAAGATGCTCTCAAGATTTCCTACTTAGCTGTGTCTTATTCCAAAAGAAAGTGTCGCCCCTTTCAACACGTTAACATGACTAAAAGGATATCAAACTTACTCAATTCCATGATTTCTTGTGAAGATAAAGTAACCCATTCTTCCTTATGTTCTTGCTTTCGCTAAAAACGTACACCTATAACGATTGCAGGTAAAACAAACCCTTCAAAGCCTATTATAAATGAATGCTTGTCTTTGCAAGAATTTCTTCCCCTTATCACTTAAAATAAGTTAAAAAGCTGTATTTGGTGAGAGCCGCTCTTTAAAAGTTTCTTTTTCCCAACCAAATATACAAAGCTGTGCAAGGGGGGAATCTTTAACAAAGTGAACTGAATATAGATACGGTGACGATAACGTTTGCTATAATGAACATTAATCCAGGTCAAAAAGAGAGTAGCAGTGAGTACGGCTATAAAATGAGACATCATTGATTCTCTTTAGAATAAGTTTTAAGATAACAACAACTGCAATGCCCATACGAGGTAGACTGAATAATATTGCCTCGCCTTTATTGTTTGAAGCCCAAACATGGGGAGCCGCAAACTAATACTCTATTCATAGATTCATAGACGCAGTTATGAATTGCATGTCAACGATGATTATGTATTCATAAATGATTCTCCCGCCTCAGATAAACTGGACTAAACGTGCAACAGTAACAGCTGTTTTTTGGCTGCATTGATTATCAACTAATATCACTATACTTAAGACGCAATTGTCCATATTCCAGCATTTCTTGCTTGCAGTTCTTAGAGAGTTCATTTCTAGAGGAATAGCGAAAAGGAAGCTATATCTGTATTTCATCGGACAACGCCAATGTAATAAAGTTGGTTTTTTATTTAAACCTAGACATTGCAGCAAACTGAATGGATATGGGCACAAGAAATTAAGATACCTTATATTCGGCTGGAGCACACTCAAAAGGTGCGGACAGTTAAATTCGTCAGAAAACGGAGGATCACATTCTACAAAATAGTGGCCCGAACCTGGAGTACTGGTACTATAAATCGGTTAACAAACAACGAGTAATGTACACAGAATTTGAAAATAAATCATTTCCGCAAACGTTTGACTCGAGGGTGGGGGGGTAAATATTACAAAGCTGATTTTGTGGAAAGACAGAAGGCGTGGAGGAGAGAACAACAAGGCTAGGCAGCTGATGGTGCAAAACCAAAAGGGACATGTGCAGACAAAAGAAACTATGCTAACATCAGCATTGCTAACAGATCGATATATCGAGTACAAACCCCTCAGATAACTCCCAGGCCGATGTTTGACGAAGGCATCAATCTATGGAAAATCAATACAACTGATGTTACCTGAACAAACAAAGCAAGCAAACACAATCCATTCTTGTATTAGTTAAGACCTCTGCGAAGAACCAATCAATACCGTATACGCATGGCAGCTGTTCCCATAATAAAGTGCTTTTTTTCTTTACTGATTACTCTTTTAAGACAAGGTTATATTGGACTTTAAGAAAAGATGAGTGGAAGCAAGTGTTTTTGTCCTGTAAAATATTTTTTAAAAGGAAATTTATTCTATGACGCAATTACGATGAAAAGCCTAAGAAGATTTTCTTTCAAAGATTTATGTAGCGTTTACATAAGTGATGAGAGAGAGAGAGAGAGAGAGAGAGAA
>NW_004797295.1:834507-836599 GCF_000002075.1 Aplysia californica | reverse complement strand
ACACACACACACACACAGAGTTGATCCTCTCCCAAAGCACACATTGGTTGTGTTATAAAATGGTCTGCGTGCGTTCGGTTAACAGCCCTTCAAACAAAATGGCCACGCCTTCGATCTAAATGTCTGTCTCTGACAGGCCCTTGCTAGATAGCTCACACACGCACACACACACACACACACACACACACACACACACACACACCCATACACACACACACACACACAAACGCACACATACACATACACACCAAAACACACACACATAATCACACAATGTTCCGCCCTTCGAATTCGCTTGCGTGCTGATTTCATCTGTGCCTTCCGTGGAACAATTCCATTATTCTATCTCCATTTTTTTTTTACACTTATCACTTCTCATCATCTCGTTTCTACAATTTATTCTATTACTTCGTCTCTGTTTTCACTTGATCAATCTTGTCTATCGATCTCCTTTATTGTTCCATACACGTTTCATAAATCTTGAATTTGCTCTTCGTTCATTCTGTATTATGTGTGTTACAAAAGACTGTTTTCGTTCATCCTTTTTCCAGATATTCTTTTACAATGAAACTCGTTAAGGCATACAGCTGATATAAATCATATTATTAATACAAGGAAAACAATACATCAATAAAATCCTAACGGAAACACACCATTATAGGTGGTCTGTCCTTAGAAAAGAAAAAGAATAATAAAAACCCTGTTCTTTCAGCGTCTATCTTAGGCTATGGGCTGCTCGTGGTACGAACAAACATCTCATGTTCATGTCCGATTTCCGAAAATCTCCCAACAATCGACCTCCGTGCCAAAACTTCAAGCCCGTCAAGCCATCCATCAGCGCACAGTCACATACAGCGGGATAGGTTCAGACCGCCGGGGTTGGCTGCACGTCTGGGGAATTCTACGCTCGAATCGCGGATTATTCCGACTCAGTCTGCAAAGACCCGTGGACAAGGTTGTAAAGAGTGTTGCTTTAAGTAGAACGAACGAGGTCGGCTCTTTTTTTGTATTAGAAAGGGAAAAAAAGAACGCACTTACCCATTCTCGGGTACTAGAAAGAAAGAAACCCCAATATTAATATTTTTTTAAATATTTGAATTTAACCATCTACTGAAAACGATTAACTAATTCTGCAACCGTAACTAATAGCATCACAAACGTACATCTGAGAGTCGATGTTTGTGTGTGCTATTCCACCAGAAAAATTTCACTTCCGGCTCGTGTCCAACGAGTTTCTTTGCTCTCCCTCCTCCCACCTCCCCCGATCCCCTTCCCCCACATACTCACCTACATATCCCATGCCCCTAACCCACACATACGTAAGCTTTACACCACCAACTCACAAGGAATGGCTCAGCAAATGGAACGCCTTCAGACATTACATACCTTCTCGTAAAAATCAAGATGCGCCCGTCTCCTTTTTTTGCTCTCGCAGACTGTATTTTCTTAAACTGTTAGATTCTAACACTTGTTCCCTCTCCGTCACATTGATCAACACACTCCTCGTCAACACTCAGCCTGCTTTTGTGTTGTTCTTGCCAAAGGGTTGTTGTTGATTTGGCGGTGGGGTGGGGTGGGGTGGGGTGGGGTGTCGTTTTTGTTTTATATTTGCCTCAGTAATTGTCGGAGTTCTTCAAATATTTGGGAAAGGGGGTTGGGGGTGAGGGGTGGGATGAGGTGCGTGTGGGGGAAATACCAACTTAATGGTCAGAACCATCTAAGTCATCCCCATTGGAAGGTCTCGACTTCTTGAAGATGAACTTCATTATCATGACCTACTAGAATTAACCATCTTTGCTAGTTTGTTTAGATTTAAGAGAAACGTGTCGTCACGATAAGATTAATTGTTAGCCGGGAACAAACACGGCAGGCAGTCAGAAACTGCGTAGGAATGGTAAAAAAAAAGAAATACCACTGAAGCCCACAAGTCATTTTCTATTATTTTATAGGCCCAGTAAGCATAGTTCACAGGCTATGAAATACCTGTAGATTAATTTCGTAGCACCAACAGCATTCTGTGGTGTAATGGTTACTAGGAGCTTCGTCGTCGCACGCAAAAGATCTGAGTTCGATTCCCATGTGTATATATATA
>NW_004797295.1:833307-834407 GCF_000002075.1 Aplysia californica | reverse complement strand
CCCCCCCCCAATCCCTTTTTCCTCAACCAGTTTTTCTCTTTCACTCGAGTGCAGAAATCTTTGTTTTCTTCTGTGTGATTGTCTGAACCCATTTTCCCCTTCTACTTTGATACACCTGTTTTGTGTTGCTGTTCATTGCCCTTGGAGTTCCAGTCTTCATGGCGCTATTTGTCGGAAAGAAATAAGCTACCTAAATGGTAGAAAACAATTTCAAATCACATTAACTTTTAAATAAGCAACCAAGAAAGAAAACTGTTGTCAGAAAAGTGGGGATTTTAAAGAGCACGTTTGTGACTGACTGTTGTTGGCGGGACATGTTTTTTTTTTTACCTCTTTCGCGACAATTTAAATAATTTAGGGGATGGCTGCTTTTGCCCCATCTGCCAACGCCAATCTGGACTGAGTGGGATCAAGAAAACCGGCAGAAGACAAAATCATTTTTATAAAAATAGACTTCTCCTCGTGGGAATCGAACTCATGTCCTTGACGTGTAACTGGGAAGAGCCTAACACTACAGACGCTGGTTGGCATCTCCGTTCACGGAACTGCTCTCATTGATTCCTTCAAGATGAAGAGTTCTCAAGGGCTTCCCCGGGAAATTGCACTGAGGCGAGCACATGAAATCGGATTTGTTCTCATAGTTTCCTTCTCATCAGGTGTATAAACACAGAGGCTTAAGCCTGTCTCCCCAGCCTCATCCCATGTTGACACTCCGCCTGGACAGAAATAGCAGTACCACCTCCCCCCGTCATTTCCATATTTTATTATTCCTCCGAATAATGAGTATTTGTTCCCAGAGTTCCCGCAGAATGACGCAGAGTTCGAGCCAGGAGATGTCAGTACTGAGGACAAGGCCCGAACTAAAGGTGGTGTAGTTGCAAAGAATCTGCTCCTGGGCGCATATCATTTACTTTCCCTTTTTTTTCTTCTCTAATTATCATCGTTCTTTCTGCTGACTTTCAACTTTCAATCGTTTGATCCTTTGCAGGAAAAGTCTAAATTACCTTTTAGCAATTAACAAGAGACACACTCCTCGTAGGTTTTGGCTGTTATGGGATTTGTAAAAAGAGCCTGAAATCATCTTCGTGGATAATGCCTTC
>NW_004797295.1:816022-828207 GCF_000002075.1 Aplysia californica | reverse complement strand
TGTGTGTGTGTGTGCTGCTGGGCAGGTGGAGGCTGTGAGCAAGTTAGTGTGTGCACAAATGTATGTCTGTAAATTAAATGTTCCCATATACAGGCACGGGTATGCAGTCAAGAACGTATCAATTTTACTTTGTTTTTTATGATGCAGGTACATTTATCAGTGAGTGACTACCTGTCTAGAGAGAGATTCACTCAGTTAAATCATCTGACAGTGTCTTGAAATCTGCGAGAGAGATGGGAACGAAAAAACTCGAAATATAAACAGGCCAAGGAATCGACTGGGATTTGATTTCCATGCAAAAGCATTCCTTTTTTAAAGGGATTTTCTGTCAGAATCGAACAGGAAATGAATTTCAAACTTAAGGAGATCTGTACAAAATGTAAAAAAGAAACTTGACATTTGAAAATGGGTCGGTTCAAAAGCTTCTCCAGCTCCAAGAGCTATTGGATTTTTTAAAAAGTGGGTAAACTGGGTGTCTTTCTTCGTGGCGTTGCATGCGAGGCCGTAACTGCTGGTTATTAATGAAATGAATGCTCTGGGAGATTGTTTTTGAGACATTCGTGACGGGCAAAGACAGACGGGATGCCAGTCTCATCTAGTCTCAGCGACGCCAAGTGGGTTAAGAAAACTCTGGCATTTCGCTGAGACAGCCGAAGCTGGTATCGACCAGCTATTTGGCCCTACACTCATACAGACATGCATTGTTCCGTGCAATGACTCTGAAAAAGCGCACAGAAACATTTACGAGTCAGAGAAAATAAGAAACTCCCATCTTAAGTGAATTGAGAAGACCTTGGATCATTTAAATAAATGTACCGTTTTTACGAAGAGGCAATGGTAAGTATAAAAAATGGCAGGCGGTTTGGAACTTTTTTCATTGGCTTGAGGGATATGGAGGCGAAAGAAGGGGGGCTGGGGAGATGATCAGGGGTGGGGTGGGGGGTATGCTGAATTCAAGCCAGGCGATTGCAGGTCCCAGTTGTACTCTATACAAAATTATTTGTGTGTCCTCGTGTTGAAATCAGGCGCTTGTCAAAGTGGTGGAGTCAAAGAAATGTGCTCCTTCCTATTGTTCGGCAATTGTCATAATTTATTTATTTTACTATTACTTGTATGTTTTGTTTTCATCCCAACACCTTTTTTGTCCGTTTACAAACAATTTGTTTTGTTTTCTGAGTGTATTTTACTGAAAAAACGTTGATTAAAGACATAAACAACGAAAAACAATTACGTTTTCCTTGGACGCAAGTTTTGAAGTCAGTAAATTTCGGTGGCCATTTTTTACTCTTATTGTACCTCAGACATTAGGAGAACACCACATTCGTACCTAAATATGTCGACGTCTATTCAGGATAGAAAGTATTTTATCAAAAGCAAGACAAAGGAACAGGATTTAAGATGATATGAATAACTCAATATGCCTGCCCCCCCCCCCTAAAAAAAAATTGACGAGCACCCGAGTCCACCGTGTTGTGACATATTTGGCAAGCGGAGGTTATAGAGAACTCGTGTTATTTTCACAACGATAAGATGTATACTTATTCCCTTGACCAAAGTGCCTTTTGTTATCAAGACATTACCAAACTGAGGAAGAGAAAATACAAACTAGGCAAAATTAAAGGATAAAAGTCACTTCAGGCAAACAGAGTCAATACAGAAAATTCATACCGAGGTGAGAAAAGCATGCTTTATCCGGGTCCATGGCTGAAGAAATACTGGCAGGGGCAGTTGTAACAGTGACGGTTGAGGTTCCTAATGCCAGACGCACATGGCAGTCTGGTTTGACTGATGGTTCTATGCCAGTAACACCATCTGGTCTATTAAAGGAGATGTTTAGCAATGCATATTGGTAATTCAAGGCTGCAGGCATTTAGAGAAGCGAAACAAGGGTAAGAACATGAGAGTGTTCTTCGTTCCCAAGACATCCATCTTGATACACCGAGACCATCATTCGGAAGAAGTGACCTTGCCTGGGGGCAACAAAATGTTTCCACTCACTGAAATCTAATATAAATTGACCGGGAAACCAATTTGAATGCTGAATATATCATTTCTTGGGCTGAATATCACTCATCTAAATTTACATGAGAACCCGACGTAGGAGAATCCATTTCTTTTTCAAACTGATGTGCTGCACGTCGCCAGTGCATTTGACATTGACAAGTTTTTTTTTTGCGCATTCCTGTAACGTACAAAAAGAATGAAATAGTTTCTTTGATCAGATAATGAGCTGATCCAAGTTGATTTTCTGCTGTGTGTGTGTGTGTGTGTGTGTGTGTGTGTGTGTGTGTGTGTGTGTGTGTGTGTGTGCGTGGTTTGGGGAGGGGGGTAACACGTATCTCCGTCTGTCTGCTGGGATGATGTATCCCTCGTCACCCGGGTTGTCCTTGGCAGTCACCGTCGAAGCCCGCTTCTTAAATTATGATCTAAATTTGTTGAGGGAGGTGTTATATATCGGCATTTATATCCATTATTTTATTTCGTTGCATAAATCAGTATCGTTTACAGCATTAATAACACATGCAAGTAACTTCAATTTGCTTATTTACTTTGTTAAAGCAAGCCCAAGACAAAAACACCGAGCTGAAGCTCCAAGAGGTAAGGACGTTGTTTACCTCTCATATATGTTAAGATGAGCTGATTGTTTGGTGTTCACATTGAATATTTGTATGTAAAAATCCTCAGGACTCAGATCCTAAACCTTCTTATTTAAACTTTAAAATTACGTTATAATATCTAGAACGTTTTGCAACCAAGTAAATAACCAGGAGTCGTTACTTACTTGTACATTTTCGAATTACCCAAGATAAAAATCTGAATGCTGGAGCATACCACGGAAAAGTAGCCTTTAAGTACTTGAAGTTTCTCTCAGTCTCTATAATTTCGTTTTTTCTTTCTGGATCCTTTCCATTTTTACCTACATATATCTCCTGTACAGCATGCATGTGTGGAAGTACATGTCACTGAAAAAGGAAACTTCCATCCCTGTCATCATCATTTAAACGATGTTCTTTCGTTCACTTGCTTAAATGTTGTCAGAATCGGCATTGCTTTCAACAGCTTCTTTTTCAGCATCGACATTCATTATTACGCTCATTGAAAACCCCTTAGCTGTCTACTATTCAAACCAACTGACTTCCATTCAAATAAGTACCAAAACAATGTGACTTGGGGGTCAAATTGTGTTAATTGCGCTTTTCAGTAATATAGTAATATTTTCTCTGAACTGGATGCCATGCATGGCTCCAAGAGCTCAATTTTGGAAAAAATCGATTAAGATCCTACTTTAAGAACCTTTGTGGGTTTGCATTCCTCAGACAGCAACTGTAATGCAGCTCTCAATGATGATACACGTGAGGGCGAATAGTAAATCTTTCCACATCAAAGGAAAAGCATATAGTAAATCATCTACTGAAAGATTAAAACTCCTGTTGGTTTCTGAATAAAGCTTACGCAAAAAAAAAGTAGAAAGAACAAACTACTGCACGCATTCAAATAGGTTCAGAGAGCTTGAGCAATTTTCTGACGAAAATAAAATAAAAATGAGCGTCGCCTTGAAGGGAGGAACGAGGCATTTTCTGCTGTCTTCTTGCAGAGTTGGGTTTTATGGATCTGTCGATCGAGGGTTGTAGGGAACACGCAACTAGATAAAAGAGGGACGGATGCCATTTGCTGGATGAGTAGCTGTAAACATTATTTATGTGTAACGTAACG
This sequence comes from Aplysia californica, assembly GCF_000002075.1. Classification (NCBI taxonomy): domain Eukaryota; kingdom Metazoa; phylum Mollusca; class Gastropoda; order Aplysiida; family Aplysiidae; genus Aplysia; species Aplysia californica. The sequence continues at coordinate 824,493 of NW_004797295.1, read as the reverse complement.
CATAAATCGCGTGATTTTGGGTGATTTCATCAGGATTTATTTGATAGGTTTTATACTGATTGATCAGATTGGATACCTTCCTCACTACACGTTTCAAATTTCAAGGTAACCTAACAACTAAATTTTGGTTTACGGGCCCCCCTGAAAATACCTGTGTGTATTCGCCCGACACTTGCATCACGCGTTAGATTTCTGCAGAGGGAAAGTAACTAGATCTAGATGAGCTTCAGACCGTCATGGTAAAATACAATGAGTCATGAAGTGGTGGAATCAGGTGCTCGTCAGTTGTGGGCCATTTTGAGTTATTGGTATCACGTTAAACCTTTGTTCGTTTGTCTCGCTTTTGATGAAAAAATACCCATCTATCTTGAATAAAAGTTGAGATATTTGCGATTGAAGGAGGTGAGGGTTGATCGATTTCAGAGATAAAGTTAGCGAGAAAATGTCCGCCAAAGTTTGGTAACTTCCAAAGCTTGAGTCTCCTTGAAAATTGCAAATTTACATTTTATGGTGGTACCTTTAATCAACGTTTTTCAGTAATATCCCCACAGAAATGAATTTTAAAAAATGAAAGTAATAGGTGTCAGACCAACTTTTTTAATCGGATAAATTTTGCTCAAAGTACGGGGGGAAATGTTGCTTTCTTTGAATTCATTTTTTTGACGAGCACCTGGTTTCACCACGATGCCTCTCAAATATTATGTAGCAATAATTTGTTGTCTGTAACCTTTAAATGCTCAGATACAGACAGGGACCATCGACGCCAAGGAAATAATGGAAAGCCTTGTCCTTGTTGCATTCAGCTTTTTTTTCAAGCATTTTACGCTAAACAAAGACCTAGGAACTCAAAACAGTCTCCAAAACTTCAACGAACCGGGGGACAGCATAATTTGACACTCAATAAGCATGATTCAGTTACCCTACACTACATTGTTACAATATGTCGACAGACTCCTGTTATCTTTGTGCAAAGACACCATACTTAAGGACAAAATGTAGGCTAAGAGACGGATTACTTTTACGACTGATTTGTTAAAACAATCCTTTTATTTCGACTTTGTTTGTTTATAACATGTACAGTCCTTTTCCTGTCACTCTTTACCAATGGATCCGCGTTCTTTTGTTTACAAGGGTTGCTGTTCAGGATGTTTCTTTCATTAGTTCCGTCTCAACCTCTCAATTCCAAATGAATTCGCCTTTGATTGGATATTATCGTTGTTTCCGAAATAATTACGCGATGAATGGGAATGTATGCTGAAACTTTCATTTGACCACCTGTAACAACACGAGGATGAGAGAAAATTGATATTCCAGAAAAGTCGGAGCTACTATTTTTTGGCTCCTCAGATTCGAACTTTTTTTCTCTCGAAATGACAGCTAGACATGGCAGGCTCTTAATCTACTCTACTAAAGCGACTTCCTTCTCCGCAATTGACAACTTCCTTTCCAATATAAGTCTGAGCAAAGAAGAGAGGGTAGTTTTCAAAATACAAATCATGTCATAGGTATGGGTTTGTCTCAAAGCTCTGAAAAACATAGAGCATGTGAACTTACTTTGACATTTTGAGGAACAAAAAGCTGTAAGATGTTTTTAAAAGCGCTTTCTACAATCATTCCTTGAAACAACACACGAAGATTAAAAAGAAAGCAGAACAAAGGCTAACCTTGACTGTTGAAATCGTGTGCGTTATCTGGATTTATGTTCTTGCTTGTTATGGGATTCGTTAGTTTACACATGGCTTCCCCGGAGTTTGCGTTGTTGTCACATTTACAGCCTCACTCACACGGCCAAACAAGGAAGCGCCGGGAGCAAAGAGAAATGGAAGAATAAGCTATCTGGCTATGCATTAAGGAGGAACAAATTCTGATGACCTCTTCACCTTAGTTCTGATCCATGTAATTGAGGACAATGGCCATTTGATGATGATGATGATGATGATGATGATGATGATGATGATGATGATGATGATGATAATGATCATGATGATGATGATTATGGTGATGATGATGGTGATGATGATGGTGATGATGATGATGAGGATGATGGTGATGATGATGATGATGATGATGATGATGATGATGATGATGATGGTGATGATGATGGTGATGATGGTGATGATGGTGATGATGATGATGATGATTTGCACCCGATTGACCACTAATCCGCCTCCCACTTTTTGTCCCAATCCTGCATGAGCTCTCTATACTTTGACCAATTCAGCTTTATTTAAACTCTCTCCAGGCCCAAGGCAGGGCACATCCAAATTAGTAAGCTTTTTGCTTTTTTCTTAACTTAGATTCTTTCGACATTTCTATTAGTCATCATAAAGAAACACCTCAAAATGAGAGCTTTGTCGCTATGGTGTTGTCGTGGGGTTTTTCAAAATAGCATTTTCCCTTAGTTATGTTCCTGATGAGGCCGGACTTGGGCGAAACGTAGAACATTGTTTTAAATACAACTAACATGCCTGAAATATACTCGAGACGCCATTATAAACATGTACGTCTCTACTGTAAAACAATGATGATGATGATGATGATGATGATGATGATGATGATGATGATGATGATGATGATGATGATGATGATGATGATGATGAAATAATTATCATGTTGCTCGCATTTTTGTTGAACGAGCGAATCTCGATTTACAGCTCGCATCACAATGACAAATAAAGTATGGCTCGGCGCAATATCCCCAAACTAACACTGTTGTGAGAGCTTAGTAGCCTGTCTTGGCCACATCGGAGATCTCTATTCTTTTCGGTGCCAACGTAAGAGAAACTTCTCTGGGAGAGAAGGGGAACGGAGACAAAAAGAAAAAGTGTGGAGAGAGAGAGAGAGAGAGAGAGAGAGAGAGAGAGAGAGAGAGAGAGAGAGAGAGAGAGGTTGTGGCAGAGGGGGGGGGTATATCAGCATCACCACCCTATCAAGAGACGAACATGTCCAAAATTCCTATTGACATAATTCAATTTCGTTCCCGCCAAGTCCATCCATTGCTGGGCACCACTCCTCCCATTCTCCATAAATCTACCACGCGTATCCATTTCAGCAGCAGTACAATAAATCTTTCAGGCACTATTTGAAAGCGGGAAGTGAGGAGTATGAGAGAAAAACACTGAGACCAGGATGGGAGGACGCAAGTAAAAGACAACGGAGGTGGAGAGGGTGGTGGAGAGACGGAGAGGTGCAGGGGTACCCCCCCCCCTCCAATCCATTTGTTTCCTTACAAAAAAATAAACCACAGAAAACAACAACCAGAAAGAAATGGAATGAAATTAGGGATAAGTGAAGACTGTGAGAAAGAGAGAAAACACAGAAGTAGAATCCCTTATCTTTTTGGGGCAGACGAGTCATCGCACATCGTGATTGTTCATGGTTTTAACATCTTCCACGGAAAATGGGCAAGAAGGCTATTGTAGCTTTTAATTTGATGACGAGTAATGTTTCCTCTTAGCATTGGATTTTTTTTACATTTGCAGTTTTAGTCTTATTGTTGTCCTGCATTGCATGTTTGAAAAAAATAAAAGCAATTATCCACCCAGTAGTATTAGATGTGTTACAATGGATAAATAGATAAATAGATCGATAGATGGATAGATTGACAGATCGATAGATAGATAGATAGTCTGTTACTCCCCATGCATAGCATTCGTCCTAGTATGCATAAAATGAAACACGCACACCTCACATATATTACATGGGAAGGGGAATGGATGTTTTTCGGCGCATACGTCTTATAATCCGAGAGAATTTTAATTAGAAAGTTTCTGTCTATCTTTCTCTCTCTTATTCTTTCTCTCTCTCTCTCTCTCTCTCTCTCTCTCTCTCTCTCTCTCTCTCTCTCTCTCTCTCTCTCTCTCTCTCTCTTACTCGCTCTCTGTCTCGCTCTCATTATTTTCTCTCCCTATCTCTTTGTCTCTCTTTGTCCCTCTATCTCTCATAATTCTCTGTCTCTCTATCTTTCTTACTATATTTGTAAGTACCCTGTCTGTCTGTATGTATGTCTGTGAGTCTGTCTCTGTGTCCGTCTGTGTGTCTGTCGTCTCCTTTTCTTTCCATCTTTCTCTCTCTTAATGATTTACCATGTGTTATAAGGGGCACAAAATTCAATTCAAACAAAAAAAATTATCCTGTTTCCTGCTGACGACAAAAAATCGAAACGAATTATCACAACAAAACGAAGCTCGGAGAAGATTATGTTGAACCGAGGTATCCAGGCCCAGGATTCCCAAAAATAAACAAACGGCAAAGCCAGTTGCCTACAAAGCTCAATGAAATTAACGGGACGTTGTTCGTACGCGCTTCCATTGATTTTTAGAGTTCCCCTCCCCCTAGATTGGGGGACGTGAGCCGTGGGGGGGGGGGGGGGGGTCTGTTGCCTTCTCTAGGGGGCGTCTGACTCGACCGCGTTGTCACGAATGTGCTGGAATCCCTTTCGTGTTGACCGTCAAGGGCCACAACTCCAGCTGCTGGCTTCTCATTGACTGACTGCCCCAAACTATCAAGGCGGGACAGCAGTTTGGAAGAGATAACTGTCTTCGATAAAAACTTCGACCCACATTCCTCTCTTTCTCTCTCTTCCCCCCCCCCCTTTTCTCTCCCCTTTTCCCTTCTTTCCCCCCCCCCCCTTTCTACTTTGGGGTTTTTTTTTTTCCCCCTCTTTTTTCCCCCCCCTTTTAAAAAATTTTTTTATTTTTATTTTTTTGTTTCTTTTTTTTTTTTTTGAGGGAAGGCGAGGACCGCGACTATTTTTCTCTTGGGAAGTAAGGCGGGCGGGGGGGTGAGGGCGAAGAGAACATTTTTCTTTCTTTCTTTCATTTTCTTTCTTTCTAAACGATTTCCTCTCAACCTAAAATAGGGCGAGGATATGGGGGGAGGTTAGAAAAAGGGTGAGGCGTCACTTTAAAAAAAGATTTACTCGCTGACTGATTAGGAGCTAAACTGAGAGACAGAACGTACCAAAAAATTCTCCTCATCCTTCTTAATTTCCCTGTTAGATCACCGAGGCCTATAAGTTCTTCAAACCGAAATGAACTTATTGGTTTCTCTTTCCTTGTTCCGCTTCTACAGCAGGTGCCCGCGTCTCTGGGGCTGCGATGTGACCTTTGAAAAGATGTTTTCGACGTTTTTAAAAAGGAAATGTCTTTTCTGCATTGATGAGGCATATTTGAAGTTTACTCCGGTAAAAATTCTATAAATCCTTTTCTTTTTAGGGTTTTAACTGTAAATGTGTCTAAAGGTCCATAAAATCCAGAGTAATAAATAAATAAATAAATAAATAAATAAATAAATAAATAAATAAATAAATAAATAAATAAATAGATAAATAAACCCGCAAAAAATGAAGAAAAAAAAGTTTTAAAAAATGACAAACATCTGAAAACAAACATGAAAAACAAATAAAAAAATGTGCCATATAAACATCTTGCCATTTGTGAATAGTTGCACCACACTCCACACCACTGTTAACCTGTTTTTGGCTTTGAAAAACCAGTTAAAAATTCAGATGCCGAAAAATCAATATATAACATTACTGCATGACTGAATTGTCCACGGACATTCATTATTCTAACACAACAGAAGGCATCTTAAAAATATTTATTGGGCACTGTTTGCACAGTTTATTTCTTTTCACACAGTAAAAGCGAAGCACGACCGCCTGGGAGAAATCTCTTGTTTTCACATATCTTTGCTGTCTAATTTTTAGAAAGATTCATCTGTTATCCTATGTTATTTCTTCGATGACACATGCTATAGCAACCTGGCGTCATCTCTCTGAATAAAAATCAGAGAGAGAGAGAGAGAGAGAGAGAGAGAGAGAGAGAGAGAGAGAGAGAGAGAGAGAGAGAGAGAGAGAGAGAGAGTGAGGGGGTGGGGTGGGAGGGAGGGAGTAAGACGTTCCCAATCTTTACGACCAACCTATTCATGTCAAAATTGATGCAGCTGTGAGAAATCAGACTGTATGCATGTCTCTTGCCGGGGCATCACACGGGTGATCGATCGCAGAACAGCTTATTAATTAACACTTCAAAATCAACAGCCAACTACTTACTCAACAAACACTCTGTCCAAGGAAAGTCAGTGATCGTCCAAGATGTTGTAGGTGAAAGAAGATGACAAGGCAGAACGATGAACGTTTTGTTGAGCTTTACGATAGTCACACCATTTGCTGCCATCAAACAAACCGCCTCTGACTTTGAAGTTTGTGTAGAGACAGTAAGAAGAAGGCTCAAGCAAGCACGCGTAAAGGGCAAAAGCCCTGATATTGGCAGTCCGTCTAAAAAGCACCACCAAACAGCCCAGTACAACAACTGGACGATTGCTCATGACCGATGGTTCAAACCCCAGTGGCATGCTGCACTCCGTCATGTTGAGAGGAAGTCCAACATTTCTTTTACAAATGGACGCCGACGAATTTAGAGAAAGGACAGTCAACGATACCAAAACAAGACGTGTTCTGCACACCAACTTCTTTGGTCGTTGGTTCAGGCAAGGGGCAGGAATTAGCACTTACCCTTACCACCGCATGGAACTCGTCGTCGGTGGTCGTTAGAAGCCAGACTTACGTTGAAACTATCCTGCTGGACCACTGTGTTCCGTTTTCCACGACTCTCAGGGTCCTGAAACATTTTCAGCAAGACAGTGCTACACCATATTCAGCAGCTCTTACTCCTTCCTACAAAGTCAACGATTTTACACTTTAAATTTGCCCGCTCTGTCTCCAGGCTTTTCCCTTATAACGCACTTTTGGGATGAATGTGGTCGCCGTGAGCGCAGCAATGCAAACACCCGAACCGTTGCTCGGCCTAAAGAAGCACTGAAAGAGGAGTGGCTATTTCGCTGGGGCTCATTACTTGCGGATAAAAGCATGTCGGGCAGTGGATGGAGGCCACACAAGATATTGACTCGCTCAACAGCTGATTGGTTTTAAATTCATTTAAATAAAGTACAAACCAAAAGCTGATCGTTCACATTGCATTGTTTATTGGTATTTAAAAACATTTTGAATGTGTATTACTTTTCCTTTCCCTGCATGTTATTCAACATCCCCACTTTTCTGTTGAGCTGCCAATGGGAGCATCGTTGTTTGGAGCGTTTCTGAAAGTTTCACCACTTTTTGTTAGGCTTTTGAAACTTTGCAGGAGAGTTATCTGATTTTCTGAAATTGGATATTTCATGATTTGAAATTGAATTTCCTTCGTGTCCAAACAAAATTTATTAACTTCAAGTAAATACGTTGGGATCCAAACTCGTTTAAACACTGGCCAATTACTTTTGTGGCTCAGTCGATCTTTACCTTTTATTTTAATTCGGTTGATCTGGCAGTCTCAAAACAATTTTTTTTCAAATCACTATTTACAAAGTCCTTTCTTCATCCCCTTACTTTGTCAGTGGCGTCCTTTCACTATTGAAGTACAACACAAAAAAACCCAACTCATTTACTCACGAATTCTTACAGATAGAAGGACACCTGTATTAAATATATAAATATTCTACAAGACTGAAAAACATCTAGATCTATATAAAAGATGTTCAACAGTCATATTATGGTTTTGATAAGGCGATCACATTGTGATCAACATTTCTTGCCAGTTCCAATCAGAGGCCAAACGTATACTTCTGTACGGACCCGCCTTTTTCCAAGGCCCGGCTCATTTTCATCCTTTTGCTAAGTGGCACTATTAGCATAAAAGAAAGCATCAAAATTTGCGCATATCAAGATTAAATGTGAGGGGAGTTTTGCTTTTCTTTCTCTGGTGTCTGTGGTAAAACATTTCCGTCGTCACAGGACAGCACGCAGACCATTAGAATAAAAGGACTTAAATCAACCAATACATTGATGAACGTAAAAGTTTTAAAAAAATATATATATATAAAAGTGTCTTGTCTCAATTTTCTTTAATTAAACATTTTTTTCAATTAACCCAAAAGGGGGGGAGGGGGGAGGTATCGAATCCGACTGATACTCTTTCCGAAGTAAAGTCCCATAAATTAACAAGGAGCACAATGGAGAGCGAGACAAATCGCGTAGAGATCTCCCGGAAACGTATGTTACTTACATAGAAACGACACGAACAACAAGGATAAATCAGCCTTCCGATCGTTTCGCTTCGATTTTCCCGTTGTCATTCTTTTTTAAAAGTTGTACTTTTATTTCACTGGAAGATTAAACTGTATTTAATGGCATCACAAAAATTATTCAAGGCGGGTGTTGATTTCGTCAAGAAGGCTTGGGCGTCTTTTTTAAGTTTGTGTGGAGCATGTGTGGGTGCATGTGTGTGTGTGTGCGTGTGTGCGTGTGTGAGTGCGTGTATTCGTGAATTTTTCTGTGCGATTGTTGTTTCGAGTGCACGGTTGTGAGTGTGCATGGGTTCGCGTTTCTCTCTGTGCGCGCGCGCGTGGGCGTGTGTGTGTGTGTGTGTGTGTGTGAGAGAGAGCTTGTGTGTGTTTGCGTGTATGTGTGTGTG
>NW_004797295.1:814702-815922 GCF_000002075.1 Aplysia californica | reverse complement strand
AGAGAGTGAGAAAGGGGGGGGGTCGGAAGAAAAGACGATTGATTGATATTAAACCAAAGATAATGAAATACCATGTAATGGGGATTTAAAAAACGGTCGATATTTCCTCATGATCCTCGCCCTCGAATTTACGAGCAGCAACACCAAAATTAGCCTATTACAAAAAACTACGGGTCTTTAAAGTAACACTCGGTGCCAACAAGTCTTAGTTATAAGAAAACAAAAGTAAAACCGGTAAGTACCTTCCCTTTGAAATAGCTATATTACTTCATCGAGTCATCTTGCATTTTATAGTCAACCGGCTCAGTTTCAGAACATAGCAGCAGAGACCCACAAAATAAAAATAGCAGGGAATTGAGATTGACAGTGAGTGATGAGGCCCGCCGGCAAAAGCGGTGATGCTCCAAGTTTAATGATCAATTGATAATAGTTAGCCAAACAAGGTTTCAAGTTCACCTAATTGAACAGAGACTGAAAGAATTTAATGATGCATTTGTGAAAAGGCTCGCATGCCAGTTTCATTAGAAGGGAAAACTGTCCCATAGTAACAGTCCCCCCCTAGGGTAGAAAAAGAAGGGAGGGGTAGGGAGGGAGATTATATTAGGGGGAGGTTACCGACAAGACTTAGTATAGCTGCAGCCTAATGTACTTTTGCTGGACATCTGGCACAAATTTGTATGGAGCTGCCTGTTCTCTTACAAAAACAACGCCAGTATAGTACAGTCTGTCATATACGGATGAGCTCCAAAACAGAGCAAATTAATCCTTTCGGACCAAAAGTCAAGGAGAGTAACAAAGACATAAGTTTTGTTATATTGTTATATAAATTGAACACATGACGTCTCTGCAATACCACGTGCTTTTGCAAAATATGGAGTAAAAACATGGAAAGAGAACGGGGATCGTGGCCTGAAAAGGTTTAGATGTCACTGGCTAATAGTACTTACCCCTTTCCCCCAAATTCATTCATCAAATAAGGAACAAGTATTTCGTGTAAAATCATTTGTTCGTCCCGTTTCTAGCATGGGTGCAACAGAAATATGAATATGTCTTTGTCTGATTGAATTTACGCTCTGGAGGATCAAATGCTGCTGTTGCTTAAAAATAAGGGTTCCATCCGTGCGAATGTGCGTTCTCAGTTCATTTGCACCCTGTGCTTGTGTGCGTGCGTGTGTGTGTGTGTGTGTGTGTGTGTGTGTGTGTGTGTGTGTGTGTGTGTG
>NW_004797295.1:811351-813031 GCF_000002075.1 Aplysia californica | reverse complement strand
AAAAAGAGACAGAGACAAACAGGGAGAGAGAGAGAACGAGAGAGAGAGAGGGAGAGAGAGAGAGAGGGAGAGAAAGAAAGATAGAGAGAGAGAGAGACAGAGAGAGGGAGAGAGAGAGAGGGGGGGAGAGAACAGGAAAAGAAAATAGACTATCGGTATGGATACATCTAACGCCATAGTTAACCTTATGAATTGTGTATTGATCAGACGGGGAAAAAGGTGGGGGTGGATTTAAGAAAGGATGGAAATGTTAAAGCGGATAAATATACAATAAAAGACCATAGGAGGAACAGAACACACTGCAAGAGGCAGAAAAGATCATGACTTCAGAGGAGTGAAAAAAAAGAAGCAAAAAAAAGTAATTGAACTAGATCTAGATATAGATCTACGGGTTGTAACAGAAGATATTTGATCAAAAGAGTAAAAAAGCAAACCCACCTAAAAACCTGTTTATGGTAAATCCCTACATTACAAGGGAAAGCACTTATCAATATTACGAGATGACTTGTAGCTGGAGTGCAATTGTGGAGACAAGTAATAGTTTCTTAAAGGCTTCTGACTCCATCGAAAGAAACACAACCTACGAATAGGTTTAGACAAGAAATGTAGAGATACATCTTACTAAAAATCTACAAACATAATGGCGCTAGACATGTTTTGAACAGGGCAAGTTGTATGCAGAAGAACAGAAGTTGAATATTATTGAAAACGTGTTCATGAAAAAAACATTATCTACTCAGTTTACAAGAACTAGGCGTGTAAGACCAATATAGTAAGTAGTGTTAAAAATGAAAGTGGTCTCCCGCGACCAGGACAGGGAGAAAAACTGTATAAAAACACTACACTGACAACAAATAAAAATATTGACAAAAGTCACATCAACGTAGACGTAGGGAAAAACAAAACTCGAGGTGAAAGAACAGGAGGTTTGACGGAAAAGGGACATAACAATAGACAATACGACCGCTGAGTATTGTATTTGGAAGCATACAAAAATAATTGATTGTACAACTGACTGAAGAGAAGAAAAAAGAAGCCAAATGTTTTATGGGAATAGCTCAGACGACACAATAGCCAAATGCCCTCGCAAAGCTGTCCAATTATGGCTAACTTGTAGTCTAGGGTCAACGAGAGCTGTGACGCAAACAACGGCAGGTCGCCATAATGAATCGTCGTTAACTTGGCGCGAATAAGAATACACATCTCGGGGGAAATTGTTCTTTGCTGCAAACAGCGGTGCCATGCTGTACGCTTGTGGGGTGTTTTCGCTGTTCGAATTGGGAATTTGGATTTGGAAAAGGTTGTTGCGTTACTCAGCACACACGCATTGTATTGGAGAGTCCAGGAATAGAGGGAGGGTCCGATTTCTCACGGCAGGCTGCAACGGTTAGGACATTTATCCCAAGGGAAGATTTTTTAAACCAAATTGTAAAGAATCCACTTAGATAAGTGCACTTGGCGTATGACAGAATCGCAGTTATTTTTATGATAGTGATACGTATTTAAGAGAATGCTATAATGTGTGTGCGTTTTGGGATTAAGTTGCTGCAGTAGAAAGTATTTGCTAGTGGAGGCAATGCGAATTCATGTGGAATTGTTGTCCAGAAAATGACGTTGTAGGAAAAAGAGTTTCTTTAGGGAAGGAGGGAAATTGGAGGGCGGGGGGGGGGGGGGGGGGGG
>NW_004797295.1:809188-811251 GCF_000002075.1 Aplysia californica | reverse complement strand
GGGGGGACGGACAGCAGAAAGACGGATATACATGTATTTGATCAAATAGATCCCCACTTGAGAACCGAACTCGCATCTTCTGTGCGCAACGGAAAAGAGCTTTATAGTAAGTTATAGAGTTCAATGTTGTTGTTGTTTCAAATCGTGAGTTACACAACGGCTTTTTATCTTCCTCATTCCCTTCCCCCATCCGCACGTCTACAGTATACCCATTTGAGAGAGATCGATTGTCTAGCTCCTTGAGGGACTCTCAGTCCAAAAAGTGGCAAGATGCCTAGCAACGATTCTCTCATTTATTATAAGGCTGAGAGTTCGAGTTGTAGCGATCGGAAGTGTGGAGAAGTGAATGGGGTCCAAACAGCCAAGAAGCGCAACAAGACAATAGGATCGCTATATTTTATTGTCCGGGTGACCCTGCGAGCTAGAGCTTTAATCGCTACACACTCCAGACTTGAAGCTGGTGACTCCAGCAACGTCCAGTGAGTGTACTTCACTGTGTAAAGCTTAACAGGGTTAATAAAGTATCTTACATTCAGAAAACGCAGGGGCTTTGAACTCTTACTTAATTCAGAATTTATGTTACACCACTAGGTCTTTCACCCGTTTTTTGAGTAATATATTATATAACACTTGCGTACCTAATCATCTTTGGTCAATCAAGAACAGAATTCTTTCCCACTACGAATCTATCGACCTATCTTATATTATCTTGTCGGTACCATTACCTCAGCCGCGTTGTGGAAGCATTATGAATCAATAATACATTTCCATTAAAAAAATTGGTCTACATTGATCGAAACTTTCATCGTCAGTACAAGTATATTTTACCTGCCCCCCCCCCCCAAGAGGGTTTTATTCAATGGCTGCCATGTACTCATATAACATAGCTTGAATAAGGTGTAGTGCCAACGTTTCTGTCAGCACCACAAAATAAGCAAAGATCTAGAGGTGAATACTTAGTGCAGCCTACATTGTTTGGATTAGTAGACCGATTTTTGGGGGTATCTCATATCCTGATAATGAGTAGAAACATCTCGGGGGAAGCCACATGAAGCTGGAACTCGTGAATCAAATTTATGAAAAGGGATCAGCTACAACTATGAAAGAGAGAAAGAGAGAAAGGGAGAAAGAGAAAGAGAGAGAGAGAGAGAGAGAGAGAGAGAGAAGGTGGGGTGAGAGAGGACGTGGCTGTGTTAAGAATACTTGCTCCACCCGATTTGTATTTCTTTTTCTTTTTCTTTTCATTCTTTCTGTAGACCTTCAAGGACACCTTTGACATAAAAGATGATACAAAGGAGAAAAAAGCAACCCGTCTTCTGGGCAAATCTGGGTTTAACAAATTGCAAGTATGCAAGCTACCCCTCTCCCCCAACTTCCTCTATAAAATATCGATCTAGGGGCTTTTTCCGAGGAAGGAGTCTGGACAAAGTTGAAGGAGCTATAACGTTGTCTGCAAGAGTTTAGAGAAGGTGCACAGTATCCGGCAATGGGAGAATTGGCCATGAGTTAACCCTTACTCTACTGCAAGCCAGTTCAGCTGGCTCACGGCATTACTCGGTTGTTTATAGACATAACAAAACACCTACCAAACCCCAGCAAATCCATCTTGCCTATAATCAAACATTATGTTTTCTGCTCAGATATTGCCATTCGTGTCTACTCATTTTGGTGTTTATTTTAAGCAAATAGGGTATACGAGCGGAGTTATGGGGGAAGATTGTGACGCTGAAAGCTTGGATGACAAAATCTGCAGGGTAATAAAGAGGAAAAGCCAACCGTATACCAAGAGTTAAGCTACATAGGCTAAAACAGAGCAGTTAGTACCGAAAACTGTGATAAAATTGTATGAGAGTAGCAGTCGGTTGTGCTTCGATAAATTTAATATGTGATGATCTTGCAGTATGTAAGTTCTGAAGTTAGTATTACACTTATACTTCAGTCTCCAATGAGACTTGTAACAGAATCGAACGAACCAAAATTATTGCTACAATATAGATAGATAGATAGGTAGATAGATAGATAGATAGATAGATAGATAGATAGATAGATAGATAGATAGATAG
>NW_004797295.1:807197-808278 GCF_000002075.1 Aplysia californica | reverse complement strand
AGACAGACAGACAGACAGACAGACAGACAGACAGACAGACAGACAGACAGACAGATAGGCAGACAGACAAACAGACAGACAAGAAACAGCTACAATGTGACATAAAAGAAAACCGTTTTGCTGCTGTACCGAAATTAAACCTCGGTAGGCCAGTAAATAAGACAATAGAGAGACCGTTCTAAGATCCGATAATGATATTCCAGCAGCAATGAATATAAAAACATTGAAATAGAGATACCTGTTGAAAATGATTCAAGGTGTCGGTATTCGATATCTGAAATGCGTACCGCGTAAATATCTTTTACCTTCGAATCGAAGTGAAAGAGAACGGCAGAATAACAGTACAGCTGATTTGGTACGAGAAATATCCTCGCTATTAATTTTCATTAAAATTCTTAACAGTCATAAGAACAAAATTCCCACTTAACAGGAACATAAATCTGAAGACTGCAACTGCAGCACAAGGCTAGAATAAAAGTGTAAATAAAAAAAACAAAGAAAAAAACCCCAATACTTTCTAAATGAATGTATACATTTTACTTTGATAAAATGTTATGGATTACTGGGATTTTTTTTCCTGTTGAACTGAAGAGTATGTGTCTCAGTTTCATGAAGCATGCTGCCAGAATCAAATTAAGGGACTTGTAATAAGTCGAAGAAAATCATCTGCGTCCTCATTCTCCCAACGTAAAAGGACCAATATACGTCTAATCCCAATTAATATAGACCGGTCTCAATGATTTGCTCAGCAGGGAATAAGGTGTATAGGTTTATTATGGCCACTCTGAAGCATTCAAGCATGAAACTGTCAATACCACAACAATTCACCCTTTACAGAAATCTTTTCATACTCACAAAAAAGCACCCCGATCGCACTCCAAACAAGATCTATGTCTTAGAATTTTGTACATTATGTAGCGGGCCTGGAGTTTTCTCAGAATTCGTACAGAGCGGACACAAGCTTCCTTCGGGGCACTCGGCTTGGCGTCTCTGTTTCGGAGGTTGTTTCAATTATATCCCAGAGGCTGGGGTCCACCGGACGTTATTATCTCTTTCATCTTTTCCACCTCTCTCTCTCTCT
>NW_004797295.1:803317-804834 GCF_000002075.1 Aplysia californica | reverse complement strand
ACAGACAGACAGACAGACAGACAGACAGACAGACAGACAGACAGACAGACAGACAAACAGACAGACACAGAGAGAGCTAAGAGAGGTGGGCTAAGAGAGGGGGCTAAGGAAAGAGATTTCCTTTCACGGCAGTCAAGATGCTCAACAAATCTCAAATAATCCATCCTCACACTCTTGTCCATTATACGTGCTTTGATCAAATGTGATGCTGGTTGCACCAGCAAGCATGTTATCTCTTTGAACGTCAGTTGAACATGTCCATACTTTTCTGTGTAAAAAAAGAAAAGACTGAGGATCCGATTCACAGACGGCGATGTTGATTTTCCTAATGATATTTCCACAAAAAGAAGACGATACACTTAACAGTCAGATTTTTCAAAGCATATAATACGCTTCTGAAACTTCCCCATTCACTGCTGTTAAAGATATCGATCGAATTTCATCAACTAAGTGTGCCATTTTTAACTACGGCAAGGGGAAAATTAATATGAGATTTGCCCCTCAAGCGTGATATTTATGTTCTTGGTTTGTTCTGTTTTATTTAGCTAGGACCAGCAGTCCCCCCAGAATATGGATCGCCTTCGTGAGTACCTGATAAAAAATGTGAGGCAGCGTGCTGGAATCAGGCTCTTGTCAATTTTTGGGCATGTAGAGTTATTGGTATCACCGTAAAGCTTGTTCACTTGTCTTTATTTGGATTTAAAAAATATCCATTTATCTTGAATACAAGTCGAGATATTTGAGAATGAAGGGGGTAAGTGTCACCTGTTTTCAGAGGTAAAATTAGTGAGGAAATGGCCGCCAAAGATAAGTTATTTCCTTACCTTAAGAGTCCGTGGTAACTGAAAATTTACATTTTTGTGCCTTTAATCAACGTTTTTCAGAAAAATCCATACAGAAATGACTTCTTTAATAGGCATGAAAGTTGCTGAGCAAAAAAACAAAAATTTGATAAAATTCACGAACCAACAGAAAAAAGCAAGTTTCTTCACTTTGATTATTTTGACGAGAGCCTGATTCCTCCACGCTGCCTCACAAATATGATTGTTTCCCCTACCGTAATTATCCAAGTGGACCTCATGGAACTCATCACGTCAAATCATTGACCATGAGCAAAATCTGCGAGATAAGCAATATACGAGTGTCTCGTGGCGTCTCATTTTGGCCAGTGTTGTCACTTTTCCTTTTCGCATAGTTGTATAGTATTTGTCGGCTCGATTTCTCCCCTTTATCCGCACTCCATTCAGAATTGTAATTCCTGAATATTTCATTACCCCTTACTTTTTTCCCCACATATTCCTCTCCCTGCCTTGTGTTTTCTCTGTTCTCTCTTCGAGGCTTCTTCCATTCACGCAGCTGCTCCCATTCAGAGAAACGTATCTTCTTCTCTCATCATTCTTGACCCCACCCCCACGCCCTCCACTCCTATCCCTCCAGATCTCCGTCGCCCCCCACCCCCTTTTCTCTCGTTTCTCTCTTTGTCTCTGTCTGTCTGTCTGTCTGTCTGTCCGTCTGTC
>NW_004797295.1:786266-801596 GCF_000002075.1 Aplysia californica | reverse complement strand
GGGGGGGGGATAAACCACAGTGAAGTCGAGAGATGCATGTATAGAATGCTTGTCCCGTGTGCCTTTGTGAAGCTATGTAATTTAAAAGATAAAAAAGAAAACGTGCACGCCATCGTAGAGGCAAATTTACGGACGAGTAAATTTTTCGGGGTTTTTCTTTCTTTTGTTTCGTCAATTCTCCAAACTCTAGAGCCAAAGGCATTGGCCTCAGCACAGAACGTGTATAATAAAAACAAAGTAATTGAAAAGAAGAACTGAATGCTGTGGACACTTCTTCAGGAATAAGTGGGCAACTTCTAAACAGCAAAAAGGAAAAAAAACACAGGTCTAATATCCGCCTGTCACATCAGCTTTTCTTCGTCCTGAGATCGTTCGAGAGGCTGTATTTGAGCCTTTAAGTTTGCAGTGCTTGTCAGAAGACATAATATGGGTATATTATTTGGTGAGAGCGCAACGTTTGTACCGAAGAAAAATTTCTTTTGGAACACTACTCTGTGACTCAGTAATTTCAAGTCGTACTCAATAAACTAGTTGCAGCCTCGATCCATCTCGTAACATAATTCTATTTGTCACTGATTAGTCTTTCTCATTTTGTCAGAGAGTCATTGATCACAGATTCATTCAAGGACATCTCATCATTGACATCCTACTAGACTTAACACCCAATATGGAAGACTGAACCCCATGATAATGGTATACATTTGGAATGAGGATTTAATGAGATCGAGCCACTGATCGAGTCCAACAGATGTATCTGAGAGTGCGCCCACTCTGCTGACCGCTGGTCACTACAATTCACCGGGGGCACAGAACTGAGAATTATGGTAATTGTTATCCCCCATGGCTCGATTTCTGTCCAGTTTCTCGGCTATCTGAGCCCCTGGCTGACATTACTGAGTCTGAGTTGAACTTTGCACACAGAGAAAGCCATCAACAAAGCGGCTGTAAGCGGAAAGTCTTGTGGTATTTGGGTGTTTGGAACCAACACAACACGTTGAGTTTCACAAGAAAAGTGCTCTTGTTTAGACCCAACACAAAACCAGGCCGATATATAATATTCATTCCATTTGAAGGAGAGGGATGGTTGGGTTTAACTAGCTACTATTTTAGACCGATTGCGTCTGTACGAAAAGAATTTTCTGCAGTTTAAGAAGAGCTATTTATCTGCTATAACAAAGGATAACTGTTTGTTTGAGCGAGTAATTATTGCATCTGAGTTCAGGGGTCCAGCCACTTTGTATGCATGCATGTTACTGAGGTTTTCCTGGGTTGGCATTTTGAGTTTGTGCTCTTGCTTTCTCTTTCATGTGTTTCATTAAACATGAAGTAATGAGTGCATTTCTGTGTTGATGGTGAATCTTTATATGTCGTCCAAAGGAAACTTGAAATTGTAATCACCCAATCATCGTGTTAAATCCTTGTACTACCTACTGATGCAGCATACCAATTTAAAGCTTTATAAATTTTGCGTCACCTCACACATTAATATTTTATCTATGTTAAGAGACCCCGAGATATGGTCACTCACAACTGACCTTTAAAAAATCAAGCTTGGCAAACTTGAGTGAAATCAAAGAAACGTACAATTTTAATGCCTTCGCGCGTGTGTTGAGGAAGTCAATAATGATAGAATGGACATACATTGTATATCCAATGAATGGGGAATTTTGTCTCTGCAATAAACAGTATTATTTTATATACCAGTAAGATTTAGAATCTATATCGGACCTGATTACTGGTGACTAGTCCAACGCTGATATAATTTTGTTTTCTTGGAATTGTCTAGTGGCATTGACCATGTGAGAAAGTGTTTTTCTGGTCCCGGAGACGTGTACTTGAATAACACCCTGACGGAAATAAGAGTAAGACCTGACGTTCCAGCACTTGCGCGATGTAGTCCACTAAACAATGCCATCCGGTGATTCTCACAAGGGGCCGTTTTGTTCATTCCACCCCAGACCACCTAAAACCATGGCAGTTTCGTGGCCTCTGTTCCTTACGAACAGATAAGTATTTTAAAAAATCTAACTGACACAGTCAGTGTAAAAAACCCAACAGGTTTTGTGCTGAACACGAAACCAATAGCTTCTAAATAAAAACTTAGATACGAATGAGCACATGTAATGTTAAGTCCAGGTTTTGCCTTGTATTTGGGACTGCTATGTTTTCCAATCTGTTCAAAAATATTATCAGAAGATGCTGTTCATTGCAAAGACTATAATATTTTCTTTTCATTTGAAAGTCAATATATGCCCCGTTCACCAATGTTGGTGCACCTCAATACACGCTCGAACACACTTTTACGCTTCTTTGATTTCGCACTATTCTGCTAAGCCTGATTTTTTAAAGGTCAGTTTTGAGTGACCATATCTCGGGCGTCTCTTAACATAAATGAAATATTAATGTCTCAGATGATGCAGAATTTATTAAGTATTAAATTGGTATGCAGCACGAGTGGGTGATGCAAGACTTTAACACGATCATTGGGTGAATACATTTTCGAGTTTCTTTTGGACGCCACTGTATGTTGATGTTCTAGAATATCCACCCCAAATTTACTGAGTGGAACAATAAAGTATCTTATCTTGTCTTGTTTTATCATATCTTATCTGAATTTGTCATATCTTATCTTATCTTACCTTATCGTATCTTATCTTATACGTGCATTGTATTGAGGTCTATGATTTTTCCCTGCATACAGAGCATTTTTTGTTTGTTTATTGTTTTGTTGATGGCTTTTTAAGATCGAGATCTACCCCTGCTTGGGTTGAAATTCGAACTGCTGTGTGAAAGGTCGTGTTTACAATCAACTTCACTCCAGACGCCATCAGCGGAAAACACTTTCATCTGCGAAGATCCATTGATTCAGATCATAGCAGCTCCAGCAGGCACCACGGGATTAGTTTTTCTCTGTGCCCAGTAAAACCAGGCCAGAGCTTTGTGGGGACTCAACAGCTGATTATGGGCACGTATATTGTGTATCTATTACTCTCCAGGGAATCCATACCTATGAGTGTAGCATAAAAGTGCTTTCAGATGGCTTGTTGTTGCCATGATCTTACAATGGCATATGCTTACATTTATTTTTGGTATGATCAACGATGACATGTGAGCCTCTCGAATCCTTGGCAACAGCTGGTCAACGACCTTATCTAAGTGATTCTTTTCTAAAACTTCCACAACACAAGTCATGCTCGTAACAACTCCATACAGCAACAAATAAAACGAGCACTCTCCATAACTTGGCGTAAAAGAATAGTTTGAACACTTTCTCTTTGAAGTATTTCCCAACATAATATTTTCTGCTACAGCATTTTACACTGTTCTCCCTGAAATTCAACGCGCAGCTAGACTTAAAAGGAACCTCCAAAAGGAGGAGCACTGCACTAGCACTTCCCCGACAGAACAGACGAGCTACGAGCAAGTTCATGTTACAGTAGTAATGTAGTAATGCCAAAATGGGCAGAAATAGAACCCCACATAGATTCCAACATCGAGGACCAGGTTATAGGAGCTAGGGCCTTAGCGGTTAGCAACAGAGTGTCTTCAACAAAACATGATAGCCGATCTTTCTTGTATAGAAATGTTCGTAACCTTTAGGAGACTGGGTTGCTTTTCAACTTATTTCTCTCTGCATATTTGAGATGGATTGACAATGCATGTCAAAGGTAAAGAAGATCCTTTCTCCCTTCGAGCAAGCAAACTTTAATCCAATGTTTTAAGCTATGTCAGGGGTGTATTAGACGATTAAACATGTGCATATGATGGCACCAATGCAGTTAAAGTGGCCAAGGCACTCAACTTTTCTTTGATAGAAAGATAACATTGACAGTCACCCAGCCTCGCCCCCAATTCGCGTCTGCTCCTACTCCCTCCATTAAAAATTTTGACCTCACAATGATTTGTAACTCCTAACCTATGCGTTCTGATCAAGTAAAAGTCAGCTTCTCTACAGCATGTCGGCTAAAATCAAATGAAAGCATGGCAAGTTTGTTAAGGCTGCAATGCATTACAGTTATCTGATTGGCATGACTCTGCGTGCATGCTAAGACCGGCTCATGATCATCACGACCTGTCAAGATGCAGAGGATCAGACTCCGCAGAGATACATATTTCGATGAATGCCAAAAATAAGCCCGTTTGAATGGCAAATAGGATTTCCAGGGAAAAAAGCGTCGGACGGACAGACACATGAAACTAGGGGGAAACTGGCCCGTGACAAGAGACGGGGTGCTGCCGTGGGAACACCGACGTGATTAGAAGACACATCCTGCCTCGCCCCCCCCCCCAACCTCCCTTTGACTTCTCTCTCTCTCCCCCCCCCTCCCCCTCCCCCTCTCTCTCTCTCTCTCTCTCTCTCTCTCTCTCTCTCTCTCTCTCTCTCTCTCTCTCTCTCTCTCTCTCTCTCTCTCTCTCTGGAATATCTATTAATTATCTTGACATATTATATTTATAGTTACGCATACACACACAAACGCGAGAGCACACTTTCTCCTCTGTTTCTCTCCCAATTTCTCTGTATGTGTGTGTCTTTGTCGTTGTCTCTGTCTCACACACTCACACACACACACACACACACACACACACACACACACACACGAATACACACACACACATACACACATACACATACACACACAAAGACACATAAATAAATAAGTGATGGCTTGCCCTAGAGCTCGAACTAAGGAGTGGTCTCGACTTAAAGAAAGTTCATGCTTTCAGAGTACAGGCCGTATTTCAAAAGGCTGAATTAAGCAAGGCCTTTCAAAGATCGTGCACGCGATGCGGACATTCTTAGGGCACTGCAATTTATCATGTCATCCCGAAAGAACTTCAAGCTATAATTGGCTTCTGGGCATGAATTCACTGATCTCGGCTAATTTTTAAAGTTGAAATATAATATTTTCAATGGCGAGGTTGGCAGAAAAGGGCAACTCAACGACCAAAATCTGTATCTCATTTCCAGTCACCTTTGTAGGGGAGCTATGAACTGCAGCGAACTGGCGTGTGAGACTGGCATAATTCGTGAATTTAGATAATTATGGCATTATGACGTGTGGGGTTTCTAAAGAAAGTGAGAGGAGCGCGTTTCTTATCAGTATGAAACTTGAGTTTGTTTCTACATTACCCCATTCTGATTCAGTGTCTGAAACATTAGAATGATATCACACTCGATTGTGTTGGAAAACGTTGGAGAGAATACAACATTCTGACAGCTGTGGTGTGAGCGAGATAGATAACCACCAAACAAGTAAAGATATTTCTACCACTGCGCGTGACAATCGCAAGGAATTTAGTTGTCATTAAAAAGACCATGTCTTGTAAAGTAAGAGAACGAGGTTTTTGTCGCCCCATAGGTTAAAAATAAACACATAATATAGGTTTGTAAAGTACCATCTCTCTGACATTATTACAGATATCTCCTTCTTCATGTATATACGCACCGGACATTCTGTCACGAGAAAATATGTGAGGCATCGTGGTGAAATCAGGCGCTCGTCAAAATACGTGTAATGAAATCGAAGAAAACAGCAGTTTTCTCCCTGCTGAGCAATTTTTATCAAATTTTTGTTTTCTGGCTCATCACTTTTAATGTCCATTTACAAACACATTCGTTTGAGGATTTCACCGAAAACGTTGATTAAAGGCACACAAATATAAATGTAGAGTTTTCGTGGACTCTCCAGCTTTTGGATTTACCAAGCTTTGGCGGCCATTTTTTCGCTAATTCTACCTCTTAAATCAGGTGACTCCCACCTCCTTCAATCCAAAATCTCTCCACTTCTATTGAAGATGGGTAGGTAATTTTTTCATTGAAAGCAAGACAAATGAACAAGCTTTAAGGTGATACCAATAACTCAATATGCTCACAAATTGACGAGAGCTTGATTCCACCACGCTGCCTCACATATTATGTATTTAAAAAAGCAGTTTTTGTTATATTTTAAAAGACCTTGTCATTAGTGTTTGAGCGCTTAATCGGTAGCTAGCACTGTATGCTTCCCGGAGAGCCGAGAATGATTCTGAGACTTCTAGAGTCTGCAGGGGAAATTACAATAATATACAGTTGTAAAGCGCATAGAGCATGCCGTAGAGCGTGAATATGTGTGTTACAAACGCAATTATCATAGTATTATTATTGCTATTATGTTCCTTTTCAATGTTAGTTAATTTCAAAGATTTTCTGTTTTCTATTTCTTTTCTTATGACCAACAATAAAGCGATTGGGAAGGAACCGAAGATTTCATTCTATCATAATAATCCAACAGAAAGAAACGCACCTTTTGAAGTCACCAAAGAGAACCATAGAATATTGTGGGGTTGATTCCACGAGATAATAAGCATTTACTCTTCTGTTAAACTATACTGAGAAAACGAAAACTAATAATATATTTAAAGTATTAGAAATAATATTGCGAAAGATGATGATACGAGATTAAAATTGCACCGAGGAATTTAATAATTTATTGGCTAAATCATCGAGAATGCACCTCAAGTGTCTTGTCAATTAAGTCCATTACTTTTGATGAGAAAATGCATAGTTTAACGAAACTATTGCAGCAATTAAACGCTACACAAACGAATCGAGTCGATGGCTAATACATTCATCAAAAATTGCTTTCTCTGGGAACCAGAAAAAGTCTCAGAAATTGCCCCCAAGCTGCCATAAAAGTAGAAAATGAAAACCTTTGTGCCCGCGAGATTCGAGAAGCTTTTAGCCGTGTACCAATAATGTAATCGACCATTTTGAAGCGTCTGTTTGGCGTTGCTGGAACACGAAGCAATGATGCTGGAGAGTGCAAAGCTTTTGTCTGTATTGATGGAACAATATACTGTAATATGTATGCATGCATACGTGATTGTATGTGTGTATGTATGTAGCCTATATATGTCTGTATGTCTGTGTGCTTGTGTGTATGTGTGTGTATGTATGTAGGTAGGTAAATATAGTTTAAGGGCCTGTTTGTGTGTATCTCTCTGTGTGTGAGTGTGTGTGTGTGTGTGTGTGTGTGTGTGTGTGTGTGTGTGTGTGTGAGTGTGTGTGTGTCAGGCTATAGTTTAAGGGTGCTTTGTGAGTTGCATCACCTTACAAGGTGCCTGAATTCTAATTTTCAGTATAATTGATTATTTGGAAATGATAAATCAAACTGAAATGAATCGAAATGCATATTTTTTTGGTAAGGACGTCGTTGCAACTCATGTTTTGTGTTCACGCTTCCCTATTCACACAATATACCTTGTTAAATAAACTCTCGTAACATTCACATTTCACCATACTACATTTACGATATTAACAAGACGACATGAAAGACCCACTTTCCAAGCTACTAATTACTACTACTGGAAGGTAACCATTGCCTTCTAATTTTACGGAATGTTTGCCTCAGGGCAAAATGTGCCTAAAGCAAAGCATAGTTGTTTTGATATCTAAAATTCGCTTTCTGTTACAAATGCACCGAAGTGGATGTTGCAACCATCCAAGTAAAGCCTGTTGCGCCATCTGGTTATGTCCTTGTTCTGTGGTGCCGCCCATTACAGTCCGAGATCAGCTCAACAACCGAGCGCACCCTCCGCCAAGCAAGTGGCAGGGGAACACAGGAAAGGGCAAGGAGATCGAGATTGTTATTGATGATGACACACTAATGGTTTTCCTATGTTTGCAGGGTACAGAATTTAGATAAAAGATATGGAAGCTGAAAAAGGGCATATATCAGACAATAACAATTTTTTTGTGTTCTGATTTCGGGGGGGGGGGGGGGGGGAGGGGTGGTTGAGGGAGGAGGGGATGTGGGACTTCATCTACGGTCTAAGTGTCTGTTAGAAAAGAAGAACAGGAACGAACAAAAATCAAGCAAACAAAACAAAAACTTTGCTGTGGTATTTTTCTTGTTCTATGTTTAATTAGTTCCAAAAAGGAGTGCGGTTGATTTAAAAGTGGGTAAGATTTATATGACTCAATATACACCCTTAAAGACTTTACGAATGTAAAGTCAAACGCATCTGAACGCGTGAAACATAACAGGGGTATTTTGCTACTTTTTACTTCATATCTTTCTGAAAAAGCGAAAAGAACAACAATCTGAAGCGGAAACCAGGTTAACCAGACGTTGTTGGAAAGAGGAGAGCCTGATTCTTATAGTATCGGATTAA
Source organism: Aplysia californica (assembly GCF_000002075.1). Lineage (NCBI taxonomy): Eukaryota > Metazoa > Mollusca > Gastropoda > Aplysiida > Aplysiidae > Aplysia > Aplysia californica. The sequence goes on along the minus strand of NW_004797295.1, from coordinate 793,442 downwards.
CCACAACAGGCGAACGAAAAAAAGAGCCCATGTACAGTGTGGGAGGAGTAAAACAGATGTTCAAGTCGATTTATGGACAATCTATTTGCTGACATTCACTCAGCTAGTGTGTAGAGACACTTTTCCCACTTGACAACTGAAACGGTACAAAATGCTGTAGAAGGGAAAAACCCGTAAACAACATAAATAAAAATTTTTGACGTGCAAGGAAGAACTTGTGTGAAAGGACACTTCAGACTGAAATGAGAGAAAAATAAAGAAAAAAGAGGGCTGTTAATAGAGATATAGACTATTGTTGTTGTTGTTGTAGTTGTTGTTGTTTTTGTTGTTGTTGGTATCTGTGTTTTAGAGCACAAGTCGAAAGTGTCTTGAAGGGTGACTTGGAGAAACGGGTTAGGCAATACATTAACAATGCATTCGGTAAAACTGGGATATGACGGCAAACTTCTGTCCCTATGAATACTTGTCACAGTGTTCGCATACATCGTTATTTGTAGTCTGAGTGAGAAATCACAGTTTCGCTGAACTATCAGATCATTGTCTCTAAGCACATTATTCAATAACATTTTGAAGGCGTCAAAGAAATAATACAAGCATGAGTATTTGAACTGAGGATGATTCTGTGGATGGCTAGCAGGCAAGAAAGATAGAAAAAGGTATGGTTATTTTTTATTGTCCGTACACTGGCACACTGGTGTTTATCCACACACGTACACACACGTACACACACATACACACATATACACACACGAACACACACAAACAGACACATACAAACGCATACATACAAACACAAACACACATTCACAAACACACATACAAACACATACACCCAACACATAATCTCTCACACACCCTCTCCTATTCAAAGTAAGCGCGTTGAATCAACAACGGTGACCATTATAAAATATACTTTTACTTTTTCATTGGTGAGATCACAGTTGGAAGCGGCCATGATGATGTCACAAACGGGGTCGCCATTTTGGAAGACAGATATACCTTAAGAATGAATTGTAGTTCACCCAAAGTGAACGCTGAAATTGTCGGTCACCTTTTTGGGGTGCGTGCCACAAGGTGAACTATAAATTAGTAGACATTAGTCTCAAATTAATCAAATTAACAGCTGATTCATCTTCCAACCTTTCACTCCTCTATTCTAGAAGCAGCGGAACGTGCAGACGGCTGGAGCAAATTTGGGAGCCCAGACTCCTTCAACCTTTTGTCCCATTCAGAAAAGCATCGATCTGGTTTTCAAGATTATACGGGCAATGAATACCGGAAAAGAATGCTCCACTCAATGGTACTCAGACACCAGGGTTGAACAGCTGAGGAAATTCATTTTCGTCTCGCCTCACATTCATGCAAATCAAGAGAATCCAATTAAAAAAAAAACAACTTTTGTATCTTTCTATCTCTACTCCTTTGTTCCATTATGCTACTCTTAGACATTTATTCCTTTCTCCTTCACTTCCCCCTTATTCTCTCATCCTTTCTCTTTTTCTCCGTGCCTATCAACAACACTCATTTGTCTTATAATTTCTGTTAGCATTATGAGTAAATACGACCAGTACCAGGATTCCCCAATCCACATTGTAACCTAACACTCTGTTGTCAATCAGAGACCATGGTGATGTGCTAATGTCTAAGAAAACATAAAAAACCTAAAAAATTGGTGCACAGTCAGGGTAAAAGAAGGTCGTTGCCTTAATGCAAATTCTACAAATATCGAACAAGCGTAAACTGTACTTTACTTTACGCGGACAGGCATACACGATATTATTATAAAGACGCTGACAAATTGATATTACGGAGACAACAGTAAGGCTGAAGCGAAGTCTTAATATTATCCAAGACAAGCTCATCAATCAGTCTTTTAGTCTGTGCTACGCCAGCTTTCTGTTTGCCCGAGATGTCGAACGGGTTTCAGGCTTGATGACATAACCACGTCTGGCGAGCCCTGGGTATCGAGAGACCTTGCGAATTCGGCCCGTCCGGTCTGATAATTTGCAAAACAGCACGATTAGAATCAAGGGATTATGAAAGTGTATTTTATCTATCTTTCCTCTGCTCCTCGCCTTTCCCTCCGACTAATAAATTATTTATCCCCCCTCTCTCTCTCTCTCTCTCTCTCTCTCTCTCTCTCTCTCTCTCTCTCTCTCTCTCTCTCTCCCTCTATCTATCTATCTATCTATCTATCTATCTATCTATCTATCTATCTATCTATCTATCTATCTATCTATCTATCTATCTATCTATCGTATGCCAATCTGTGTGGTACCAATCGGAGAATTAGTTTGATACCATTTGTTTGGTAAGAGCAATAGTATATGTGTCCTCTTAGTGTTCACCATTTCCATAAACCAGTTTTATCGTAAGCGCTGTTAATCTGACTTCACCAAGGGGGTACCTCAGACCGACACCTCACCAAGAACACACGCCTCATCAAGAGAGAGAGAGAGAGAGAGAGAGAGAGAGAGAGAGAGAGAGAGAGAGAGAGAGAGAGAGAGAGAGAGAGAGAGAGACAGACAGACAGACAGACAGACAGAGAGAGAGAGAGAGAGAGAGAGAGAGAGAGAGACAGACAGACAGAAAGATAGAGAGAGAGAGAGAGAGAGAGAGAGAGAGAGAGAGAGAAAGAGAGAGAGAGAGACATTGCCACTCTGCAAGTCAAAGTGTACCTTTTCCCACTCAGACTACACTTCGATTTTTTCTCTGTAAGGTTCTGTTCGAATGGCTGACAAAGGGAACCTATGGGTGCGCCTGCATCTCGTTGTTCTAACAGAATATTTAATGAAAGCGCCTTTTGTTATTGATCAGCTGAGAAGACATATCTTGAAGAGAAAGAGGTGGAACTGTTTACGTCATTGAAATTCGAAATTCGGTGTAAATTGTTGATCAAGCGACTTTAAGATTCTACTTCACTGGAACACCTCAGGGCCTTGTGTTTCGGGTATAACAATGATGATGATGATGATGATTAATACTTGAAGGGCTTTTTCGTAATAGCATAACAATACCAATTATGTGCTACTTTGTTTTATTTTGCAGATTTTTCATGAGCTTAAAAATCGCTTTTCATTGTCCAGCCATGCTTTTTGCTAGTTCTGTGGTATGCAGCACGTCAATTTTCATTTTCTCTGTCCCATCAAAATTTCTAAATGAGCTCGCGCATAATTTCGCAGCAGCCATTATCTGAACCGTCAAAACTGCGTGTGTTAATGAAGTGGAACTTAATTTTGTAGAGATAATGTTATTACCCTATTCAATCGATTCATCTTAGCCTTGAACTCGCAGAACAAACAACCTCTCCTGATGTGACAATGATTGTGCATCGCCTAGTATGATCTCACGAAGATACGGTGCCTTGGTTCCATGCTTAACGATATCCGTACTCCCTGGGGTCATTTTGTACCCCCGGGGTTGTATTCTTCACATTTTAGAATTCTTCTAGTACGAAGATCTCTTTGAATCATTTTGACAGACTGCTATACACAGCATATGGATCGGATTAACGAGTAAATTTCCTCTATGAAAGTGGTGGCACAGAGTTCCCCAAAGTCGCAAGGATACGATAGTAAAATACGACGTACGGATATGGTTAGCTTTCACATCCTGTTATCTTCCACATTCATCGTTTATGTCATGTATTTATCTGTCTAGTTGTATGCCCATTCTAACTATTAATCATATATATGTTCTCCAAAAATGTTTTCTCATATTAAAATTAAAAGTATAAAAATACAAGCTATCACATTTTGAAAAAAAAACGCAACTTATAATTCGTACAAAAAGAGTAAAAGCTCAGATATTCACATTTGGAGGAATGCACGCAGAAATGCATAGGTTTATTTAAATTCTCATAAGGATTTGGATTCTCTCCCAACAGTAGCAAAGACAGTGTAGAGGTAATAAATTCAACTACGGTTCATTTGTAATAGTAGGCTCGTCGATCACCGAACGTAAAACAAAAATAAATTGAAATTTCGGTACTTCATTGAACAAACACAGCTCAGGAATCGATCTACTCAACGCTCAATAACCTAATACTGCCCCTGACTTCTATCGCCCCTCACTTTGGAATGCACTGAATTCCCTCGGGATCTTCTCATTTCAGACAGTCTCTGTGGATCGCTGATACCCTCGTGGTTTTATCACTGAAATCGTCTTGAAAACGCGAGAACTACGCGTAGCTTTTGCATACCCAAACAGTGGGCAATGTGGACATTGCATTAACCAAGCCAAATCCAAAATAAGGCAATAAAAGCCTGGAGAATTCACAGAAGCTCGGAGTAAATCCAGTTTGCTTATGGATGACCTGCATTATTGTTATAGCCATAATAATCTCCTATGAGAGTCTTGAAAATGGCAAAGAGTGCTCTTCAAAGAGGCAGCACGTTCTGCTGTCTGGTCCTAAATAGAAACAATAGTATCACAACTGGAATGCCTCTTACAAACCAGCGACCTCCAAATGCACGCTTGATACTCAATCATATTAAACTGATCACTGCAAAAAGTGTAAATGCTTTCCACGCCCCCATGGACACAATTAATTAGATCCTTTTGGGGACCAGCTGCTTCCATCTTGCCTTTCAGGGCCCGCTTGGACTAACGGGGAGGCACAAACTAGGATACTCGTCCCCACATGGGAATCAAACTCAAGTCTAACTGCTTCACCACAGACGCCGGTATACTGATAAATATGTCGTTGGGTACCTCGGTCATAGTTAAATGGCGACCTTCAAAGAACCTCGCCTTAAGCAACGTGCCGTGTTCGAATTTCTTACAGTCGAAGGCTTTTCAGCAGCGAACGTTTATGAAAGCCTCTTATCTGTTTACGGTGAGGTTTGTGTTGGTGTTGGCACTACATGTATTAGGCGATGGGCAAGATCTTTGAAAGAACAAAATCCAATGGAGACAGAACTGAACGATCAAATGCATTCTGGTAAGCCACGAAACAGCCTCAGCAAGAAAAGTGCTGCTTATCATTTACTGGAAAAAAAAGTCCAAAAGGAATTCCTGGAGCAGGGGATGACAGTATGCTTGGAACAATATTATGTTGCAACTTTACATAATAATCTGTGAGCTAGGCTGAGACAGGTTCAACGTGGGAAGATGCATGACAATGCGCGCCTCCACACAAGTAGGATTTCTCCATCCTACCGCGTATGTCGAACAGTCTGGAACTTGCTCCTTCGGACCTTTTCCTTTTCACAAAGCTAAAGGGATATCTGAAAGGGATCCACTACGACAATGATAATGATGTATGAGCTCACGTTCGGTTGTGGTGTAGGCGAAACTCTGCTAATTTCTTCACTGGCAGTGTCCCCCAACTAGTCCGGATTTTGCGGCTCTTGTGGATCACAAAGGAGACTATGCCGAATATGAAGTAAACAGCTTGCAGCTAAAGTTCCAAACTTTCTATTGGTGTTATTTGTGCAACAAGTGTTGAAAATAAGAATGATACGTTCAAACAGGCATCTTTTCTGCCCACTCCGCCCCCCCCCCCCCCCCCCCCCGGCATATATGTTGACATGTTCTTAGCGAAATCATGTCAGAGAAAAAGAGAAAAATACTAATTCCTTAAACAGACTCGCCTGAGAGAAAGGCACGGACATTAGAACTGGCTGTATGTATACTTCGTAAACGAGACCAATCAACCAGATGTAAGATGTAAATAGTGGAAATTAATGCTGTTATTTCTATTGTTCTTACTGCTATTTTTGTTGCTGACTTTGTTTTAAAATTGTTATTGTTGTCATTGTTGTTGCTGTCATCATTGTCGTCGTTGTTGCTTCTGTCGCTGTTGCTGTCGCTGTTGCTGTCGCTGTTGCTGTCGCTGTTGCTGTCGCTGTTGCTGTCGCTGTTGCTGTCGCTGTTGTAGTAGTTGGGGCTTTTGAGACCATTAAACTAGTGGTTATAAAACGTTGACGTTTTGCTGTTGGCCAAATCTTTGCTGAGGTCTAGACAGCTGTTCCAGTGTCTGGAAATCTAGCCCAAGGCCATTGTCTGCTCAAATTACATTACAGATCGCACAAGGGAAAAGCGTCTCTTGGCTGTTTTGTACAAAGTGGCGAGATACCCAAACACCCTATTTAAGAAGCTTTAGGGATTGCTTTATTGTTTAAGTCAGAAGCCACTCAAGCCGTACACAACGAGTTTTTGTTACGTGAAAGTATAAGCGGCTCACGTCATCAGGTTGAAGGGAATATAGTATAATAAACACAATTAGTTACGCGTTCCCCACTTCGGAGAATAGGCTCGATAACATAACATAACACCGAAATAGCTGTTGCAATACCTGTGACTGCATTTAAAATCTATTAGTTTCTGCGAGAGTGCCATAGTCATTTTTGTAAGTGTTTTACGGCGTTGGCAACTGCATAAGGTCATATGAGCCCGCGGGACACACTAAACATTTTTAGTTGGTAGGAAATTTGGAATTTTGCCCGGGTGGCGACCGAAACCTACTCTTAACGATTTTGGACCACCGAGGGATCTTTAACCTTCGCAACTTGCACACGGGACCTCCGAGATTTTTCGCCCTTGTCCGAGATGGCTAGGTGTGGATCTTTCCTACCTGACGATCAGGGGTGTGGCTGAAAGACAGCAGTAAGAGGGAGCCAAGGAGAAGCAGTAGAAAGGCTGCTGAAAGAGTTAGGAGCCCAGAGGTGTGGGCAAAGAAGGTGAGGGGGTAGGGTCAGAAAGCGGAGACGAAATCAGACTACTGAACATTGTTATAGAGCAGGGAAAGCAGGTGAAAGGAGACAATTTTAGAGAAGAAAATTTTGTTGGTCGCTACGCGGATTCGAACCCAGAACCTTTGAATAAGTGGCGAACACCTTAAGCTCTAGGCCACGAGATCCCCCAGTTCCATAGTGAGATCGAGAGTATTTCTTTCAAAGACGTAAATGACCTCGTTTGTGACTCTTGACAGTCATGTGCAAATATAAAGCGTCATCATTCTCATGCCGTCATCAGTACATGTAATGATATTATTTACATAGATAGCCCGGTAGATGGGTCGACAGCAGCTGTCCCTTTGTCTCGTAGTTCACCTCATGCTCACTGAGAATTTCTTTCACACTCTCCCTCTCCTCCCCCCTCCCTCCCTCCAGTTCTCTCTCACTCTCTCTCTCTATCTTTCGCTCTCTCTCTCTCTCTCTCTCTCACACACAC
>NW_004797295.1:778969-785210 GCF_000002075.1 Aplysia californica | reverse complement strand
GGTGTGTGCTTATGTGTGATAGAGACAGAATGTGGGCATGTTTCAGACAGACAGATGGACAGACAGACTAACAGACAGACAGAACAGAGCAGGGTTGATACTGAATAAATCATGAAAATGGGGAAAAGGGAACATATCCGGGAGAGGGAGGGAGGAGGGATTTCGTTCATACGCGTATTTCCTTCCGGTCACAGAAGACGACCTCAGTCATGAGAGGCAGCCCCAAGTCAAAAGAGGCGACACATCCGGACAGCGGACATGCCAGGGTGGGAGAAAGAAAAGATGGAGGAGCAAAATTTCCTGCACCGCCAACATGCTTTCACGTGACTACGTCTTGACTCAAACAAACAATATCGTTCTACACTCGGCAGCGTGGGCGGCCGATGGAGCTTATCGACCGCCTTCAATTATTTCCCCTGGGTAATTCTCTTCGATAAACCAAAAATGTAAGAAAGGGTATCTGCGAAGTTATGGAAAAAGATAAAAACAGGGAGGAAACATTAGATCTGTATCATGACGCCTGAAGATCAGCCAGTTGATTTGTATAGCTCAAGTTTTCCCCAAACCCCAAAAAGCTGAACGCATCACTGAGCAAAGCAACATTTCATTTCACAAATGTATCGGAATGGAAGAAGTACATTCTGGGGTTATGGAGGCTTGGATGTTGCCATTTTCAGAGGAGGGAGGAGGGCGGAGCTACTCAAGTACGTTTTCATTGGTCTGTGTTTTAAGTTATAACTGCGACCTTACCAGACAATACTGGAAAACTACAACAGGGCGAGTCTTTGCTCTGTTTTGTATCTAATATGATCATGGACGTCTAACAAGTGAACAAGATGTTTGTTTATAAGGACAATTAGAGTCGTTTATCTCCTTGGAGGAAAGACTCGAGCACTGAATCAGAAAGTATTTGGCTCCTTTTTTAACATTTTCAATCGCTTGTGCTGTAGCCTGTATGGCAAATTCGTTACTGTGCACATGCTACCTAGGAGAAGCCAGTATAAACCCCAAAACTTCTCATGGAAATAAAAATGATGTGGGAATCGACTATAGGATAGCGGCCTAGGAGTACAGAAAAGTTCGTGAAGTTGCTTAACCTATAACGTAAGTTCTGTTCCATGAATATCAATATGGCCTCGGATCTTCACGAACAGGGCTACTTTCATCCGAATCACATGTACTCCGTTCATTTACAAAAAAACCAATGCTGATAAGCAGCCTGGGGGAGCAAATTACTCTGTTAGCATTCACAAAAAAGAAAGCTTTGACGGTAGTATTGAATAAAGAGATCCCAGCGGCTGCTAATTTTAAGTTGTTAGCGACGCGCTTTAGCTTTGCCAACCACAGCGACCACAAACGTTTAGTTGACGTACAGCTCCAGAGATTGCTTGCTTTTAGTAGACGTACAGCTCAGGGGCATGCATCCTGCTGATTAAGTTTGTCTACCTCATACGACTCACAGAAGACCAGCGTCGAACTGTCCAAAGGATGATGAGAATACTACAGGAGTTGTGTGGCTTTTCGCAAACTTGCCCTGTGCAGTATTAACTAGCACCTATATGCACAGAAACATAATATTATTACAACGTAGTTGCCCCATCAAATTATATTATTTAAAATACGTTTGGGAATTTTTATTTTATTTTATTGTATTTTATTGGGGGGGGGGGGGGGCGGGGTTTGTCTGTGGTTCTGTGGGAAAAGAAGCTGTGGGAGTTAAGGATGTGGTTTGACGGGAACGGAAATGAGGTATGAAGGTGTGGGTTTTATACTACATGCCATTGTGAGACAAACAGAAAAAAGAAGTCGCAACACAAACTCTGCAATATAAATCAAAGGCATATTAAGAAAATATTCATACGACATGGACCTTGTCTATGTCAATTTCACCAGTTCATTCTATGAACACTTTCAAGTCTCTGAGAGAAACAACATCCCAACAGACCGACGAAGACACTCGAACAAATAACTTCACTCGAGAATCGATCTCACATTTTTTCTGCAACAGCTAACTGACTAATAATTATACCATAGATACCGATTAGCGGTTAACCTCCTTGCAGATGCACGCTGTAAACCTGATTTTGATTTTCTAGCGAAGTGAGAAGGTTTACAACAAATTTCTCCGCCTGTCTGATGGGTTGTTGTATCTCTGTCAACTTGAGTTGATCCTGTTCGGCAGGTTCGATGTAACCCGCCTCCTAAATGGTGAACATTGTGTCAATGAGGGCGCTAAGATTCTAAACAATTACATTTTTACAACATACACGCCCATGGTGATATCATGTTGATACCACGCTTTTGCTGGTCATATATTTGCGTGCTTATTTTAGCTTTGTTTGTCTTGTAGCTTGAAATAGACATACATTTTTACGGCATGATTCTATAACCATAACATTTCTTAAAACTTTTAGACGCATGTCACTGTGCTCGCTGGAAACGCATGTTTACTTGTTAAAAAATTGTCATAGTATCCCACCGCTCGTTGATATATCTGCTGTACCATCTGCTGTGCCTGTTTATCAAAGGACAAACATCCTCAACATCCTAATTTTTGGCATTGAAGATCACAATGAGAAAACTGAGATGAAAAACGGGTGGGGGAGGGGGGACTAGTGAGATGGCCTTTAACAATTTAAAAATAGCCAACCTAATTATTGCTCCCCTGCAACATTCCCCCTTCCCACCCCTCCCCTACCAAAAAAGATAATTAGCTAAACTTAATCTCCAGCAGTGTCTTCTGATGCAACGTTGTGCTCAGGGGTAAATCGAAAGTCTCTCTCCACGGCTATTTTAGGAACTCGTTAGTAAAATAGAACATCATAAAACCCGCATGGGACATTTTGCATATTTGATACTATTTTAAGGGTTGCCTCACTTTGTATACAAAAAGAAGTCTCAAGATCAAGGGGTATAGGATACAGGAAGGGGAGGGGAGAGGAGAGAGAGATGTTGAGATTCTGTCAAACTCTAAAAGGTGCACTATGAGGTTGAGATAGGCACAGACAGTGAAGATCTGCCTGTTGACATGGTAAAGTCACATCGGCTGGAAGATCATACAGCCTTGAAATACAGCATTCAGAGAGAGAGCGATGAGAACAAAATAAATTTAGACACTCTGGGGAACAAGGGGGGCTGGGGCTTCCTGCTTTTGACAAAGAGAACTCACAGTTCCAAGGACCCCCCTCCCCCAGCCCTAAGTCATTTATTGGTAGACAAATCCAAATGAAACAGAGGGAGAGAAACGTAGGGCAAATCTGTGTTGATTAAGTGGCAGGTGAAGCAAAAGTAGCCTAGTAAAGGAGGCAACAAGTTGCATGAGGAAAGTACATTGGATTTCTTTCTTACAAGGGGGATGTTGATGAACAAAGAGAAAAAAAACAAGATAGCAAGATAAGATTGTTTGTCTTTTTTACTCAAAGAATGAGCTAGGATTACAAAAGTATGTTAAATAGTGCTGGTTTAATACTAATACAACACTTTCAAAATATATTTTGCAGTATACATAAGCTTAAATACAGCGTGATCCATAAAAAACACGTTACAACTTGTTTTGTAAATATCTTCCTCCATACTGAAGTCTTGCGTTTCAGATTTGAACAAAACGTTTGGAAGCCAAAAGGAATTTGTCTGATATGTATTTTAGATAAGTCCATTGAATGGTTTTGCTCTATATAGCGCATTAACAAAACAACCCATTTTCAGTCTTGTCGCCATTTTCATAGCACGACGCACCAGTTCGCATTAGGTCTACCACTAAAAGTTGCAACAATCGCGCCATATTGCAAGCTACAGCAGTCTAACAAGTCAACAGAAGTCTACAGATATTATTTTTCCCAAATCTGTTTTGCCTGCTTAGATCATGGTTACGTTTAGTAAAGAGCAGAGAGCTTTTTGTATTAAACATTATCTCTCCACAAACTCACCATCCCTGACATTTCGTAAGTTCTGCGCACGGCATGGAGAGAATGCTTAGTTGCCCTCAAGACCTTTGGCGTCATGAGTAGAGAGAAGTTCCGTCAGTTTGGATCTATAGCGAATCAGAACTATAAAGTTCTTTAAAAAATGACTACTTCAGGTCGAACACGCACCATGCGCAGCCCTTTAAACGTCACCAGAGTACAGACTTCAGTAGTCGAGTCCCTTGAGACGTCTGTCCGTGGATGATCTGCGGCTAAGACTTTCCTACACCTCAACAGTCTGCATTCTCATGGCAGATCTTAGCCTGCGACTAGATTCTATACCATGTTCAGTTCATCTTCGCTAGGCAGAGATGACATGGATCAGAGTATGGCAATGTGTTCATGATTCCTCGATTGTCTTGTAAAGAGGGATCATTTCCTCGATGACATTTCGTTTAGTGCTAAGCCCATTTCACGCTGCGGGATATGTTAACTTCAAAAATGCTGTCTATTGGGTCACCCACTCTATTTTCTCTAGAGGCCACTTCTTAGTGAACATGTACAGTGTATGAGGCTTTAAAAACTCATGGTTTAGCAGGTCCTTGTGTGAGGGCGCCACTGAACATTTCGAACGACGCGTTAAAAATGTGTCCAAAGGAGAGATTGTGGAGCACTGCTTCTAGGAATTTCAGAATGAAATCATTAGGTTTTTTAAACTCTGTAAAAGAAATTAAATATTGTGTAAATGTCACAGGGATGAAAAATCAATGTCAAAGAGAAAACAAAGAAAAAAGGTCAACTAATCTTTCACGATTTCCTTTACAGGATTTTTCAACATTAGTGAACTTTGCGTTTTTGGGGGCTTTTTTCTTTTAGCCGTTTCCGTTTTCAAAACAGGTTTCTTCCTCTTGGATTTTATATCAAACAAATTCCTTTTGAATTAATTATGTCTGTTCCAAATTACAGCGTTCTAGAAAAAATTTTGCGCGAGATTTTTTAGAAAAAAGGTTGTAAAGTGTTGTTTTTTTAAATCATCCTGTATGTCGTAATTTCTGCGTATAGTCTCGTGTGAAACCGCTGGGTCTCCTAATAATAGATTTTGACAAAGTAGAGATGAGGATGCTTTCAACTCAAGCAATAACAGATTTTGGATTTTGTTTATCTGTGACTTAATTGATTGAGATCAAAATATAACAGATTTTCAAAGATCACGTGATATCTATAGTTCTTTCAAATTTGAAGTTATTCTTGCTTTCCTCGTGCTTTGCATTCTCAAGCTGTTATTTAGAAACAACGGTTATTTTTTTAAGGCAATATTTTCTTAACTTAGGTCTATTTTATAGTTTATCATTATGTGCATAATACATGTTAACAGCAGTGTTCTTCAATATTGTTTGAAAGAAAAACTAACAGGAATGAACTTCATAACAAGATATTATGATCTTTTATCGTTTCACATCCTGTGTCTTGGACATGTGCACATCAAAAGGTGACGTACAGAGTGATCCAGGAACTAAGAAATATAAAGACGGTTGAAAAAATGGATATAAAAAGCAAACGATTAGTAAAAGTTCCTGTTATGGATTACGGCCAAGTGTCATGGGTGGAGACATATCCAAGGATTGAGTGTCTTAGTGAGGGAAATTCTAAGCAACCAGTATTCACATCCGTTCATCCTTCTTTAACTCTATCGCGCCGCCTGGTCTGTTTCTTACTTTCTTCTTTTTCCTGTCTCTTTCTGTCATTCATCCATTGATTATCGTTATTTACTTTTAAGCTCCACATTTCGACGATCTGTGTGCTTATATAAGCTATATATCTCCACATGTTTCTCTTTAATCTAAAACTTCCATTTCAACTCTTTTGTTATTGTTTTTCTAGCCAAAAAGCCGAGCAATGTATTCCTCCAAACTTTTAACCTTGTAAATCCCACTAGTGATGCCTCGCCATAGCAAATAATTTTATAAGATTAGTGAATCCCGGTGTACTTGAAGCTAACAGAGCTTGCACGCATGGGACAGAATTAATGATCTGTGTCCACGCGCATCAATTAATAAGGCCACCACGTTCTCCAGGGAAAAGGGCAGTTCGTGTAACCTGCAAGGACATTCAGGAGGCTATAATATTGATTGTTTCAACCAAGAAATTGCTGGCAGGATGCAAGTAAATCTACCCAGATTCCTACTTTTGGCGTCGGTGGTCTAGTGGTAAGGCTGTCAGGTTCGTAACCGAAAGATCACGGGTTTGAACCCCATCAGAGGCCGGATGCTGTGTCCACGGGAAATGAGTGCTACTCGAATTGTCCTCCCTCTCCACCCGGGGGTGGGGGGTTGGGGGGG
>NW_004797295.1:777144-778315 GCF_000002075.1 Aplysia californica | reverse complement strand
ATCACATAGCAATCTCTCTCTTTCTCTCTCTTTCTCTCTCTCTCTCTCTCTCTCTCTGTCGGTCTCTCTCTCTTTCTCTCTCTCTCTCTCTATTTCTCTTTCTCTCCCTCTTTCTCTCTCTCTCTCTCTCTCTCTCTCTCTCTCTCTCTGTGTCTCTCTCTCTCCCTCTCACACAAGCAAATTAACATACAAACACACGCATACATGCACTTTCACACATGCAGGCACACGTACACCTACACAATATATATACACACATACGCATACACAGATATATGATATACAATAATGTAATATATACACGAACACGACACACGCACGCATGCACCCACACGGCTACAACGCACACACAAAATGGATTCAGACACGCACATACACATTCGTTTTAGCATACTCATATACATACATAGTAATCAAAGAAACTGGGACACATTCATACTCCCTGTATCTCTTCCACTCTCTCTCTCTCTCTCTCCTTAGTCAACATTTTGCTTCTTTCAAATTGGTTTTAATGTTCATGGAATTGCTGATCGCAGCTCCCTCCGAAAATGCAAAGACCGTAAAAATGTTCGATCTCATTAACAACTCCAAGAATAGAACGAGAGAGTGCCAATGAGTTCTCAGCCTTGCAAGCGTGTTTTTTCTGCACCCACCCACCTTCCAACCCTTACACTTACCAACAAAAAAAAAGAAAGAAAAAAAAAAGAAACAGTTCTATTATAATAATTATCTTTTCATTCATAAATTTCTTCAGTGGCGTTCAGCAAGGCATAAATGTCATTACGAGTACTGGGATGGTTTACAGCGGAGGAGTTAAAGTACACTGCTATTACGCGTTGTATTTTGTTCACATTCTGCCGCTCCCTCACACATTCAAGAAACGGAAAATAACCTCTACTGAGATGAGCTATTTATTGGCCTCGGCAGTCCAGGAAGGTTACAGTAAAATCGATGGGAGGGAAAATACGCCCAGCAAACTGAAAGCTTTTAAATGTCATTACAAAAATTTGCCGTACCCATTAAATTTTTTGCAAGATGTTTGCGATCGCTGAATCAGTATACCAGATTAATTTAAATAGTATAATGTTATCCTTGCGCTGTTATATTTCTTTCTTTCCTTTCGTGTAACATTATGATGAGTTTTACTCCTCTAATTCTCTCTCCACTTATA
>NW_004797295.1:774119-776239 GCF_000002075.1 Aplysia californica | reverse complement strand
CCCCCCCTCCCGCCCTTAGACACTTAAGCCGACAGTCGTACTGTGTTGAACGGGCTCCCAGAACAAATTCCCGGCACATGTCCGTAGTTGCCTGTTGGGAATCTTCTTTGCCACTGGGCACCGGTCCATAGTCTGAGTCAATCGGATCGGCTGTTCCCCCTTTAGCGTGACAGAGATGACTTTAATCAAAACATAGGAGAGAGACTTGGAAACGGGGGATACAATCTGTTCTAAGACAGGGGAAACGAAAAAATAATGAAAGAGAAAGGGAAAAAGTTATTATTGTTTTGGGGGTTTTGTTCTTGTTTTTTTTGTTCTTGTTTTTGTTTTGGTGCTGCTGCTGTTGTTTTTGTACTGCTTTTGTTGCAGCTGTTGCTCTTGGTATTGATGCTGTGGTCATTTTCAAGGGGAAAATGATTGTCCCTGCTCTTGCTGTTTTTGTCAGCGTTGTTGTTCTTGCTATTGTTGCTGCTGTTGTTATTGTTATGTTTATTATTGTAATTATTGATGTTTCTATGACTATTGACGATTTTTCTGCGATTGTATAGTGGTAACATAATTTAGCTTATAAAGAAGGAATATTCTCACGGTGGCAATGCGTGTCCCACAGAAAAAGAAAACCATTTGTATCGTACTGCAAGACAACAAAATAGCCACTATTATAGTACACTACCACCAGCAGTACAGACATGTCGCAGGATGAATTCAATAAGAAAGCAAAAAGAAGAGTGCAAGTCTTACAAAGTTTAACGACTTTTTAGGGATCAAAACTGATGTCGAGGTAGTGGTAAAACTATTTTACGACGAAATATTAGAGCAGGTTTTAGGTTTATTGTGTGCGCATGTGTGCAAAAGGCATTCTGAATGACATCCCCGCGTTTTATTTAACTAGTATCTTGCAAGATGATTCAGTGGCGTAACTTGATGAGTTTCCTACGATATCCACAGTCCCAAATCTCGGCTTTATAGCAATGTTGAACATGTCCTTTTCACTGTTTGAGTATGAGTTTACAGCACTGGTATATACATTTTGGTGTCAGCTTCAAGCCCAAATGGTAAAGGATGGATTGCGAATACAAGTCGATTAATAATTTGTAATCATAATATAGCTATTAACAACAGCAGCGACATTAACAAAAAATGATTGAATCGATGAAGCTATAGTGTGATTAAAATCATCATGATAATGTCCACATTTCGCCAGGAACAGATACGGATAGTAGCCAAATCGAACGGAAGTAGAAGGAGCAGGATTAAGCAGACTGCCTACCAACCATCCATGGCAACGGAAGCAACAGCAAATGTACAGTTAACACGGGCAGAACCGCCAATAGCCACGGTAATCCCAACAGAGGAGTGCACAATAACGCTTTGTGAGATGAATATCAGAAAAGACAAAAGCGTGAAATGAAGCGATCTGAACAAAAACAGTCCCTTCCAGCTCAGCAAACACAACAGAACGCATAAAAATATAAAAAGAATTACAGGCAAAACAAAATGGATGGGATACTACGCACAATTTGCAGCCTTACGTAACGGGATGTTATAGAAAACAGTGCGGACATTTGTTGTAATAACCACAAGGGTTTTAGGTTATTTTTACCTCGATCCAGGTATAAGTGTTACTCCTGTCATGCGCGCTCTCAATTTCAATAAAATATTTTACGCTGTCCTCTTGTCTTTTTTCCAATGTGACTGGTATAATTTGCATTATATTTACATTAATAAGTCCATTCAAAAGGAGAAAAGGAGCTGAAAGAGGGGGTGGGGTACGTGGGTGGGGTGGAGAGGTAGAGAGGCGGAGGGGAGACAATCAGATGCAGGTGTTCAAATATTGCTCTGACAAGGAGAAACTGACCGACACATTTGAAGATGTAGACCTACAAGTAGAGACTACTTGGCAATTGTGCAATCAGACATGTAAACACGCAAATAGGGAAAATATAAAGTGTGCTATCACAAAAGGAACATAATGCATGCCGTGTTTTACTATGTTTGTTCCCTTTCTTGTTCTACCCCAACCCATACCCCCACCCCTCTGTCTCTGTCTCTGTCTGTCTGTCTGTCTCTCTCTCTCCCTCTCTCCCCCTCTCTCTCTCTCTCTCTCTCTCTCTCTCTCT
>NW_004797295.1:772674-774019 GCF_000002075.1 Aplysia californica | reverse complement strand
TCTCTCTCTCTCTCTCTCTCTCTCTCTCTCTCTCTCTCTCCCCCTCTCTCTCCCTCTCTCTCACTCTCTCTCCCTCTCTCTCTCTCTCGCGCTCTCTCTCTCTCTCTTTCATCGTGAGTCTCTTTATATATTATGTATATCTTTCCCTCTCCTTTTCTTGCCAGTTTATGTTTCCTAAAACGGTTTCACTCCAGTCACTATTTGCTTAAAATATTCTTCCTGTCCCCTTTCCTTATAAACTAATCAATGAAAATACGTGAGAGAATCGAACAACATCCGATGTCTGCGAATCTAATTAAGGAAAAAACAACAACCGCAGTTCGTTTTGTGTCCGCGTCACCAACCAGACAGTGGCAAGGGTGGGATCGCGATAGCTGAATTAATCTAATTAAATCATGGTGACAGTAGGGGTTAATAAGTACGTTCTGTCTCCAAGCGTAAAGATTATATATCCCCAAATATTTTTCTGAAGGAAACAGAGTTCCCGTCAGATGATAAACAATACTGTGCGCGCTACAAGCAGGCCTGTAAGCGACAGTGTTCAATTTGTCTTCTTTTTTTTTTTTAGAAACAACAACGAAATATGGATTTTAATTGTTACAAAACATGTGTTTCTTTTCATGTTGAAAATGAGAATTCGTCAGCAATAGCTTTTTAAAAAAATCAAATTCTACGTTTCTTCAAATAATGCTTTACCCCCAGGGAATGCTGTGCTTCATCAAAGGTATTTCCTACAAAATGGGTCACTTCTCTGTTTGAATTAATCAAAAAATTATTATCGTCTTGAATAATGCCGGATAGCGCCTCGGTACTGTTTACGCATACAATAATATTATTTTTATAGAGTGGTGTATCTTGAATACGATGTAGCAGTAAAGATTTTTCTTAGGTTACCTCTATATGAGGAACAAGAAACGAGGCATCATCGTGAAATCAGACGCTCGTCGAAAAAAGAAATTAAAGACTCCAGCATTTTTGGGGTCATTGGATTGTTGTTGTTTTTTTCTCGATTTTTCTGTTTCTGGTTCAACATCTTTATTGTCCATTTAAAAATGCATCTCTGTGGATTTCTGCTGAAAAACGTTGATCAAAGGTACGAAAAATGTAAATATATAAACACTCAAGCTGTGGAAGTCACCAAACTTCGTCGGTCATTTTCTGTCTATTTTACCTCTCACAACAGGCAACCACCACCCACTTCAGTGGCAAATATCTCTACTTTTATTCAAAATCGGTGGGTGTTTTCTTCATCCAAAGTAAGCCAAATTAATAAACTTTTGGATGATACGAATAACACTACATGCCAAAAATTGACGAGCGCCAGATTCCACCGCATCGTGACACA
>NW_004797295.1:769106-771883 GCF_000002075.1 Aplysia californica | reverse complement strand
CTTGTGTTTCGCGCGCTCATATGACCTTATGTAGTTGCGAGCGCCGTAAAACCCCATACTAAACTAAAAAGATGGATGATGATGATGATGATGATGATCATGATGATGATGATGATGATGATGATGATGATGATGATGATGATGATGATGATGATGATGATGATGATGATGATGATGATGATGATGATGATGATGATGATGATTTATGCGCCCCTAAAACCTATTCCTGATCATCCTGTTCCAGCCTGATACGAACTATATCGATAAGGATGGACATGAGAAATCGAAGATGTTGAACTAAGGATGAAGAGAGATGGTGATCAATGCCCAACGCTCACAGCTTTTGTTTTCATAGGAGAAGTTTAATGCACGATCTGTAGTAGACAGATAATCATGAAGAATAGACAAGCGAGTATAATATACACCTTTAAAAAAAAGAAGAAGGAAACCAAGTAAAGACAATGAAGGAGGTGAACCTCTTGTTGGTTTGTAGTGGATATATTCATTACCATAATTCCCAGAAGAGTAAAATTACAAAGTTATGAAGAGGTGAATCGTATTTTAAAAATCTGCAATGAAGATGATAATTCTGGGGGTGAAAAGTGATAGGCCAAAAGTGCTGGTGCTTGAAATCGAACATAAGTGTACGTTACGTTCTATATTAAACGTTTCTCTTTTTGTATATTATGTTGTGAGAGGTGTAGAAAGATCAGATGCTGAATGCCAACATTTAGCACTCTTAGCAGAATTTAAAAAATGTGCTCTTCTCATTGTATTACCTTTCTGCATTGTAAACAGAGCACTCAATCTGGCATCCAATCCCATCAATCGTGGGTGGAAAATAAAGGAGAACGACGGTGTGCGCTAGGGGTGGTGAGGGAAATGGTGGAGAGAAACAATTCAGCCTTACTGCAAATGGCTTGGATATACGGCAGGCTTCGGTAGCTATTAACAAAGATTAATAGCAGAGGTAGCGATGCAAACACAAGGAGAGGGGGCAATGATAGTGTTATGGAACTATCGGTAGAAAGAATAGAGATCTTGGTCATGTTATCATAGTTGGTAAGCTTAAATATTTTTGTACAACAACTTTATGAACACAGGGGAAAATCGTTAAATGCTTTTCACTCTTGTTTTAATTATTTCATTGTTGAGACATGATTGCGACGCATAATTTTTACCACAATATATTTGTGACGAATAAACTGAAGCCTGTGAGCTGACCCACGGGCATTGCCCAATTACTTTCACTGAGTAATGTTGATCCCTAATTAACGTTAGTCCATCCTTTCATGGACGAAACAGCGCGTCGTGATGTTCACTTTGTTATCCTGGGACACGGTGCACTACCAGGTTGATAACCACCCAAGTGCAAAACTTACAGTTTGCAAAGAAGAAAACTGCAATAGAAATAATCACTTGACCTGTGTAAGTATTCCAAATTCCGACATATGGCGGCCATTCGTATGGCTAATAGAGTCATAGTGATAAGTAGCAACCGGCACACAAGCGGGGTTGGATTTGAGTGCACAGTTGTGAAAAAAATTATACCCGTGGGTTTGATTTGTTGGAATAATATACGCTGACTGAAAGTTGGCATTTTGCCAGAAAGGATAAGATACCGAAAACCGGAGAATCCTGGAAGCAGAAATCATGAAAATACTGTTGACAACGACGACAGGCTCATTCAAGATCATCAACCGTTGCTATAGATCTATATGGTGTCAAGTGCCACTGAGTATTCATCGTCTTTAATTTAAATCAAAGTGATACAAATTACATCGAAAAGCTCTGCTCACAGTGTAATGGACGTTGCGCCTTGTTATATTCGACAAGCAGAACTTTAAATAGCAATTTAAAGCCACAAGACTGAAAATTTCTCACTGTGTACTCGCTTTATTCCTCCCATCCAATAGTTGATAAGATTTAGGTTAACAAATGTGGTAATAGTGAAAGCAATTAGCCATTCAGGTTGAATGCAACAAGCAACAGGTGATAGACTAGGCTCTTGTTTCGCACATTACGACCAAAACGAAACTGGTAGTTCATTAAGTGGCAACGGTAATGGCTCATCAGTGCTGCCACTTGAAGGGATTCTCTGCCGAAGAATTGTAAGGTCTGTTAATGGGCATCGAAGAGCCAGCAGGGGGACTGTAGAGTTACCATGCCTATCATAATTACCAGCATCATCATCATCATCATCATCATCAGCAGCAGCAGCAGCAGCATTATTCAATTGTTCAGATAGGTGGTCCTCTGAATGTCTGTCTACTCTTTCTCAGGGAACTTTGTTATCAAATTGTGAGATCCCCGGCCTACGTCATCGTGTAGTAACAGGCAAAGGCGTCCTCAGAAAGTATCTTACAAAAGTGTGTTGGATTCAGTTATCGCTCAAGTAGAAAAAGACACAAGAGATATTGTGAACCGGGAGGGAAAGGGGGTGGGGGGGCCGTGCATAGAATGTAGAAGGGAAGTGAAGCACGATTTGCGGACACATTGTGTTTGTCAATAAAAATTAAGTTTGTTAAAACAACTTGAGTTTTAGTTTGAAGTAGCTTTTTTTAAATGTTTGCTAAAAGGAAATAGACAAATAGCACAATAACATAGTTGAAGAAAGACACACACAGAAAGATGGAGGGAGAGAGAGAGGGAGAGAAAGAGAGAAAGAGAGAAAGAGAGAAAGGGAGAAAGAGAGAGACACAGAGAGAGAGAGAGAGCGGGAGAGAGAGAGACAGAGAGAGAGAGAGAGAGAGAGAGAGAGAGAGAGAGAGAGAGAG
>NW_004797295.1:767127-769006 GCF_000002075.1 Aplysia californica | reverse complement strand
GAGAGAGAGAGAGAGAGAAAGAGAGAGAGAGAGAGAAGGTGGGGGGAGGGGCACTTCAACAAAATTCTTCTTCGTACTGAATGTTAGAATTGTACTTTCAGGCGTACTTCATAAATAATTGAGATCACAAACGTGCCAGAAACTGACGTATCCCGAATGAGGAGCATCAATACCCTGTACCTTTTGGGTGTAACTGGGGAAGGGGGGGGGGTTAAGGAAGAAGCATACTGTTCCCAGTCAGTACTAAAGTTTCTTTCATTTCGTTTGGATATAAATACCGAATGTCCATCTCAGTGGAGCTATTATTGGATTTATCAGTTTGTATGTGTATTTGAGATGAAAAAGAGGGGGGGGGGGGTGTTTATAGACATCAAACGTTAGACACGAGTGCCGTGATTTCATTCAGCATCAAAGTTCTCTATCAACTTCTTAGAGCTTCACGATACAAACTTTTACTACAAAAACGTACAAAGCGCCCACAGAACACACTATAAGTTTAGGCAATAACTATCTGCCTTTTCCTTTTCAGGGGGATAGTTCGTTTACGCCACGGGCTCCATTTTTTGTACTCCTTACTAAAAACAGAAATATGATTTCATGAAAAGAAAAGATATAATATGAAAGTGTTACGGTCTTTATTATCTATTGCGTATGGTGCCAAGATAAAGTTGAAACATGAAGAGAAAGGAAGGAAGGGTGTATAAAAGAGATTAATTAACACTCAAGACCTGAGAAAAGGAACACAAAATGGCATAGCATCTGTATAGAGGGCACAGAAAAAAAGCTGGGCAGACGAAAAGAAAACCATCACTGTGGTGTTTGGAAACATCTGTATCTTATTGCAGATTAATACTCACTGAAACTTCAAATCTTTTTCAGCAAAATCCCAATGTTACGGAATCACTCAGTTAGGTAGGTATCATACACATCCACACCTTTGATTTGATGTACTTGAATTCTCTCGTTGATGATTATGCTGTCTTCTTTCAAGTAAAATATTATTCCCTCCACAATAAATCCTTAGACTAATTTGGAAAGGTTTTTTTTCACAAAATCTATGCAGAACGATGCAAGCAACACACAGACGAAGCGCAGTTGTCCTCTGTCGTATCGTTGGCTGCAATGGATCCACATTAAACAAGAGGCGGTCGGAGTATATTCCCTCTTCCTCTCTGGCGTGATCTTGTCGTGGACATTCGTAATCCTGAGAGAAACTATGCAGGGGTAGGTCACATTGTGGCTCACTGTGCACGCTATCCAAGGACTACATAACTACCACAGGCATCCACTTGTCACTTGATGAGAACTGAAGGTGCCTCAATTTTGAGGCGATAACGTTGGCAATTAGAGTAGTTTAAGAAGTTATATCAGTAATGCTTTATCAATTAATATAGAAAGCAAGCACTGAATATTCACTCACTTAATCGTGTTTAACAATATATTAAAAACATATTTAGTTGATTCCTGCCTTCTCACTAACGCTGATGTTTATAAAACTTCGTTTAAAACATGTTATCGCAATGTCCAACTGTGTTACTGTTACGGATACGTCTGACGAAGAACTCAAGACTACGATAAACTTGTTTCAATAGCGGAAAGACAATCTAATTCAAAAGGTTGTAACTGGTCAGTGACGAATTCAAGAAAGCACGCAAAAATTTTTTTCGAATGAATGAATGAATGAATGAATGAGCAACGTACGGAAGAAATGAAGAGAATGAGAGAGAGGGCCGGCGGAGGACGTGCGTCGGTCAATGTCTGTGGCACAGGAAGGTGGCAGCGCGTGAAGAGATCAATACGGGTGCGGTGCCGGGAACAAGTGTGTGTGGTGGGTGTGTGTCTGTTTGAGAGGGGGAGAGAGAGAGAGAGAGAGAGAGAG
>NW_004797295.1:765658-766785 GCF_000002075.1 Aplysia californica | reverse complement strand
AGGGGGAGGGGTGGAGACACAGGGTGGGTGTGAAAAGTGAGCAGAGGAATGGTGGAAGGGTAAAAAAGTGAGATAGTGAAGTGAGAGGACTGGGAGAGCATGCGTAGGTTAGAAGATTAGGTGAAGATGGGTAGGAAAGAAATAGTGTGTTAGTGAATGGCAAGATAACGAGATGGTTAGGGATTCGGTATAAAGAAATGTTTTGAGATGAGAATGGTATGGGCACAGTGAGATGGTGGTTTGGTAGGCGGTTATAAAGAAGTCTGTAACTAATTCACAGATGCAAGTGAACAAAAGGTATGGTGATGGTAAACTGGAAAGAAATATTGAAGTTGTGAATGGGTGAAAGGGTTGTCAGATTATGATTAGGTGAAACTAAGTAGTGCTTTGAAGGGAGAATTGAAAACTTGAGGAAGGGCGGGATGCTGAGGTGTACGAGAGGTGTCAAAGTAAGTCTATCAGACTGCTTCATTTGTATAATTTCAAGAGAGTACTCATAAGTATCCCAGTTGCACTTGTTGACTTACTTGGGAATGATAATAATATAGAACAATATGACGTGGCTGTCATTTTATCAAAGGAATATTTCATTCAGGTTCACCGCCTAGCCGACAAACCCCAAACGTTCCCCTTGCGTGATGAAGTTACTTGAAATGGAAATGTCAGATGGCTCCAACAATCTAAGGAATAAAAATGAGAAGTTACTTTTAAAGGAGAGATGTCAGGGTTTTAATAACAGCTATTTTCTTATAAAAGTTCGAACCGAAATATGATTGCCTCTACTGCTTTTACAGCTATCATTGACGGCCTTAGATAGTTGTTATTTTCTTCTAATATGTATAAAGATTGCACGTCGCTATTTCGTCTGTTGTGTTCTCGAACACCATGACATATCAGAACGCACTGTCTCTTTCAGGGAGCAGTAACCTTTAAGTTTTACAAGCTCAGAACAGACTTCTTTACTGACTGCATTCCCTATGGGGGGTATCCAGTACCCACACCATGTAAGATGTAGCAGACTAAACCCCAGCCCAAAACACACACACACACACACACACACACACACACACACACACACACACACACACACACACACACACACACACACACACACACACACACACCCA
>NW_004797295.1:757144-763711 GCF_000002075.1 Aplysia californica | reverse complement strand
TATATATATAAACATCTATGGTAGAAGGCAGAAGTTTACACCCTCGATATCTTAGGTTCTCAGGAAATCAAAAGTCACCTGTCTTCTTTGTCCCCCGCAACTAGAGTTATTGCCCTTTAAATGAAGCCTGGAGAAGTCACGTGGTGCCTCTGACACACGGTCTAAATGAGTTTTAAAAAAGGTGAAAAATATTCACCTGAGCCCGGGTATAAAAGAAGTGATAAAAATTCGATTCGGTCGTTTCGCCTGCATTTGCAATGACAATGCCACGTTTTAAGGCTATACTGCAAGAAAAAGGAATGGGTCGTTTGGAGGGTGGAGAAAGGCCAGCTTTGGTTGCCAATCATTGTGGTGTTCACATATAGACTAACAACAGACTGATAACCCGTTTTCAGCTCATGAATTCTACTGCAGACCGAAAAAAGGTCAGGTCGACCCAGAGTGACCGATGCACGTGCATACAGACACATTCTCCGGATGTATCGTTTAAATCGACTTCAGACAGCTACAAGAACATCAGAAGAGCCAGACGTCGACACACAGTGCATTTAGATGCATTAACAGGAAGTCGAAAATGTATTCCGTTAAAATTTAATATTCACAGTGATGCCCCACGTATCCTTTCATAATGCCTGAAAACAGTTTGTGTTTAAATTCCGTCGTTTAGTTTTAAAAAAAAAGGAAAACTAAGATGATCACCTTTGCAAACGTAAACAGGATTGTGCGTTTCTTTTGCTCGCTATATACAGTGGCGTCCAAAAGAAACTTGAAAATACAATCACCCTATCCTTGTGTTAAAGCCACTCATACAGTATACCAATTTAAAGCTAAATAAATTCTGCATCTTCTGACATATTATTATTCATATTAATGTTTCATCAAAGAGACGCCCGAGATATGCTCCCTCAAAACTGACCTAAAAAAATCAGGTTTGACAAACTTGTGTGAAATCAAAGTAAGATTAAAATGTCTTCGCATATGTGTTGTGGAGTATTAATATTGATAAAATGGACATACATTGCATATCCAGTGAATGGAGAATTTTTCTGAGCAGTAAACAATATTTTAATTTGTTAGGTTCAAATAAAACAGAAAACAAAACCATCACAACTACCACACAAAACTTGGACTTAGCGTTAAATGTGCTCATTGTTATTTTGCTTAGGAGCCATTTGTTTTGTATTGGTACTAACACTTTGGGCAGCCGTTGTGGGCACCCCGTATTACTGAGTCCACATGCCAAAAAGGTTCTTTTGCTTTACACGAAGCCAATCGCTCTTAAACAAAACCAAAACCATACTAATGAGCACATGTAATGTTAAGTCCACGTTTTGCAAGATATTTGTGACTACTTTGTTTTCTAATTTGGGTGAAAATGTCATCAAAAGAAGCCGTTCTTTGCAGAGACAATAATGCTGTTTTTCATTTGATATTCAATACATGTCCATTCCACCAATGTTGATGCACCTCAATGCACGCACGAACACACTTTTACGTTTCTTTGATAGCGCACAATTTTGCCAAGCCTGATTTTTTAAGGTCAATATTAAGTAACTATATCTCGGGCGTCTTTCAACATTGATAAAATATTAAAGTGTCAGTTAATGCAGAATCTACTTAGCTTTAAATTGGTATGCTGCATGAGTGGGTAGTGCAAAGTTTTATCGGGATGATTGGGTGATTACATTTTCAAGCTTCTTTTGGACGCCACTGTATATATATATATATATATATATATATATATATATATATATATATATATATATATATATATATATATATACATATATATATATATATATGTGTGTGTGTGTGTGTGTGTGTGTGTGTGTGTGTGTGTGTGTGTGTTTGTATCATAATACAGAATAAAAGTAACTAGCAAGTTTTTTAACCTCAGCTACAGAAATTGATATAAAGTTTGTATCAAAATACAGAAAATTACGTCTAAAATCATGAAACATCCAATACCATCTACACGTAATTCAACATAAAAATTTTTTTAAACTTTCCTAATCAAGTGGTGAAAATTTGACAGGACTGGTGGCTCAAACAGGAATAACAAAGAATTTAAACAATACAAAGAGAAATGAAATCTAAGAAATAAAAATGTTTTGACTCTTTGAGGACATGCAATCTGGGTTTTCACCATACAAAACTTTCAATTCGCCCACTGCTAAGTCTCTCTAGCCCTATCCTCAAATCAGCCATTTATCATTTGCCATAATTTCTTCTTCGGATGTCCCTTGCAAGACCGTAATTCATCTAGTTTTGTCAAAGATATTGGATTACCTCCGAGAATTGCACCAGCTTCTCTTGTCTTGAACGAGATCCGGAGTCTCCTTATTAGCATCAAGCCAGTCCTGATGACGATGACTGGGAAAGCCTATTGTTTATGACGTTGTTGAATAAACTATGTATCTGAGTAAAACCCAGATGCTTCTAGTACCATCAATAGTGAAGAAGATCTTGTTCAATTCAGCCGCCGGGTATGTTTGAAAAAATGCAATTTTGGATGGTTCCTTTATGTCAAGTCTTTTTGGGTGTGGTTTCCCTTGAGGACGCCTTTATGATATATAATATTACGTTGACTATTTTCACAATCAGTCTGTGGTCAACTCCACATTCTGCACCGCTTAGGGCGCGAGTGACTTTGATATCACTCACGTCTTTTCTTTTCACAAAAATGGCATAATCAATGAGATGCGAGTGCTCTGGGCTAGGATGCATCCATAATGATCTATATCTTACTGGCAGTTGAAAGTATTTGTATTATTATTGTGATGAAAAGACCACGTTTTGTACATTTCTGTGAGAGATAAAGACCATGGGCTTTTTATATAAGCCCACTCCCTCTGTATCGATGACACCTGCCCAAGCTCTGGAGTCTTAGACTGTAATAGATATTTCTTAGACATGTGCAGTAAATATTGAGTATAATACATGCACCCACATAAAACGTGAAACGAAAAATCAATAAACAGAGGAGTTTGGGGGAAAGATTCCTGAGCGAGGAGTACAATGGCTACCAATATGTACTGGACTGCCACGTTCTATCAAGTTGGAATATGATATGGCCCTTTCAACGAAATCTTTATTCATGAGATAGTTTGTTGACCCCGTCAAACGTTGCTTCGGATGTTGCAATATATAACAAGACGCAATCAGTTGTTTTCTCTTACTGATCTAGCGATTGATGCAGAATGCAAATGAAGGAAATGAAAGAATTAATTTGCGTGCGAGCTCGCGCTTGTTAGATTGGATAGCTAGAGTCTTGCCTTGCCTCCGATGGCTTCTCCCAAAGTTGGCCCACACAACCAGCAGCCCAATAATCTCCCGCACTCAGTCCCCCTGCCGAGTCGGAGCACTATACCATCCTCTTCTTCGGGCCACGTATTACTTGATTAGATTTGATGACTTTGATTTTTATGTCCTTTTCCCTACTGAGCTTTGTTGCTGTTGGGTTTCTTGGCAGAGTTGCTGGTACTCATGTTTCGGAACGCGTTGATTTGGCTGATGTCGGGTTTGTGCTGTGTTTTATGACGTTGCTGCAATCACTGTTGTTCTTCTTATTGTTAGTGCTTCTGCTGTTGTTGTTGTTGTTGTTGTTGTCGTTGTTGTAGCTGTTGCTACTGTTGCTGCTGCTGTTGTTATTATTATTGTTGTTGTTTTAGTTTTTATTGTTTGGTTGTTTTTCTAATGCTGCTGTTGTCAATACCCTAACGGCAATGTCGATGGAAGGAAGAGGACGAGGAGGACGAGGAAAAAGAAGAAGCGGACGAAGAGAAAGACGAGGAAAAGGACCAGAGCAAGGAAGACGACGACGACATTGAGGAAGACGAAGAAGTCGAGGAGGAGGAGGATGAGGAGGAGGAGGAGGAGGAGGAGGAGGAGGAGGAGGAGGAGGAGGAGGAGGAGGAGGAGGAGGAGGAGGATGAAGAGGAGGAGGAGGAGGAGGGGGAGGGGGGGGGAGAGGAGGAGGAGGAAGAGGAAGAGGAGGAGGAAGAGGACAGGGGTAGAAGAGAGAGGGTATGCTCTTTGTTTGCCGATGAATAAGAAGCAAGTTCTTAGAACTCAAAAGCCAAGTGGTATCTATGCACTTTGAAGGCAACGGGGTTCTTTTGCACGAAATTACAAAGTGAAAGATATATCTCAATGTACTACACACAAAGGGGAAGAGTGACTTCAGTGCTTTTTTGTTCGAATTATGCAGGACATTATTTAACGCACGACTTGGCCATACCACTAATGTTATGTTGTCCTCGGGGAACTCTTTTAACCAGTGACATACTTTTTATTTCAGGAAGTTGCTGCATCGCTAGGGGTCCACACTGAGGCTTAATGATGCCGGGTACTAAGCACCATTAGGCCTGGTCACGGGTGGAATCATGGAGTCGTGTTGCTTTCTGGTTTTTTCCCGGACAACCTGAATAAATCGTTTCATGTGCTGCAATGCATGCGCCAGCACTCCTTTAAACTGGCAATAAGCGGCTAGTCTCTTTTTTCGCTTTGATCAGGCAGCAAAAAAAAAAAATAATGGGGTTTTGCACACAAAAAAAGAATATTAAAACCCCGCCCTCATTTCGACTTTTATTCTCTGGTTGAGTTGAAACAATCTTACTGTTCCAGTAAGGGTCAGTTTGGTAAGTAGACAAAGGCAGTATTAAAAAGCAATAACCACAATGCACCACTGACTACGGTTACCAGTTTGCAGTAGCGGCTTACTACTGTTGATCCCGTACAAAGAAAGGTATGGTAGGGCACAGTGACACATGTTTGTTGGTGCGGTTCTTGTCTCTACTTTCTGATAAAACAAATGATGAACAAACGTCGCTCAGAATAAAATCGATGTTGGGACCGGCTAGTAAATATAAATACAATTTCTTTGATTTATATAAAAGACGTTCTCAACCGGACGATACAAATATGGCATCTTTAATCAAATCGCTCTTTTGTTTCTGTAATTGGATATTGGAATAGAATATTAACGTTGATGGAGCAGATGATAACTGATAGAATGTTTTAATCAAATTGAGGCAGTCTCGAAAACTGATCAAAGTTTGGTTTTGCTGCCTTTCCTTTAAGATGTGTTTCAACAGCTTGCCTGATCAACTTGGACATCAACTGATCGTTTGTAGAATAGTTATTTGTAGCATAAGTGTCAAGAACAGAATCGCACAGTTAGCAGGGAATAAACGCTTCCTGTGAACACGTTCAAATAATGATATTATGTTCAAGTTAGCGTACAATTCTACTCACCTCAACAGGAGAACATTTCCTTTTTCCTAGAGGCTTGAAATCAATTTCTTTTTTAAATCCGTGTGACAGTGCTTACTCCTCGGACAATTGAAAGTAGGAATAACGTCTCTAAAAAGGTTCTCTCTCTCTCTCTCATTACACGGAAATACTTAGGCCGTACAGTTACCCTGTTATGACCCACCTAACGGTGAAGAATGACCCCAGTACCCTTTATGTTATGTGGACATACCACACTCTACTAGAACCCAGTCTTCTACGCTTGACAGAACACACTGGCGTGACCTTATCATTCCAATGACTTAGGTAACGTATTAGTATGACCAGAGCCGTACAGATCGTGATCAACTGGCTTCAAATATCCGACATTAGCGAGAGTCCCACGATCCTTAGAAAAGACTGGATTTTACTGTATGGAATGTAGGTGTTATATATTCAATAAAAATTCTCCCCACACGAGAATCTCTCAGGTCTTCTGCCTCTGACGGTGGAGCGACTAAATGGTACACCGGTTTAATATTAGGTGACATTAAGGAAAAAAGGAAGAAAAAAATAGAGTGGGAAATCAGATGTCTAATTAGCAATCAAATAAGGCGTCTTGAGACCTTCGATATTTTGACTTAAAATAGCGTTGCTTTGAAAAACGCTTAAGTGTCAAAGAAAAATGTCACCATTGTGGTGTATAAGACAACTGCGTTTACTGCTTGGCATTTTAGATTGCGAAAATGACATTAAAAGCGTTATACATGTCAAATACTTACACTTAATCTTTAAAACTCAATTGAATTTTGCTTTCATAGTCGATAAATTTCTTCAGTAAAGAATCTCGCAACATCGACATTATCAGATGTGATATACTTTAGGTTTTTTCCCTTTGATTCATAATAAATTCTACTCTCTCTGCATTAAAAGAAATACAGGACAGAGAAGTTATAAGCGAAACATTCAGTGAAAATTTAACAAGCAGGAAAATGTTGTTTAAGAAATGTAGGTGACATCCCAAAAACGAAGATATTGTGAAATTGATGCATTCCAAGCATATGCTTTGATCCAAATAACTAATTATGATGAGGACTTTTTACCTACAAGTTTGCCTAAAGATTGGAATTACACTGCTTTCGCCCTGTTCCACTTATCTGTTCTACATTTTTATTCAGCTTAGACGAGATTTTATTTTGAAACCTTGCTCGTTTTCTTTCGCTGAATATATTCAGTGTTCTTTGTTATTGTTTTTTCCCCCACAATCTTCCGGCTGAGATCAATTCTGTAGCTCATGAAAATAAGCCTCTCATCCCCCCCCCTCTCTCTCCCTCT
>NW_004797295.1:754608-756338 GCF_000002075.1 Aplysia californica | reverse complement strand
GAGAGAGAGAGAGAGAGAGAGAGAGACAGAATACAGGCAGAGACAGAGAGAGAGAGAGACACACAGAGAGAGGAGGCACAGAAACAGACAGACAGACAGACAGACAGACAGACAGACAGACAGATAGATAAACAAAGTGGAAGTCAGTGATTGTTAACCTATATCTATCCTTATGCATGTGTAAAGCCATGCCTTGGCAATTGTATAATAGCATGTCCTTATGAAATGTGTGTCCTTCTTTTTTGGAAAACTATTATTGATTCCATCGAATGAGGAATCCGAGAGTGGTAACACTGTGTACATGTTATTGCTATAAAAACTGTTTTTAAAAAAACAACTTTCCATGGCAAAGAAACTTATTGATCCTACTCTGAGGATAACCAAACATCAATCCTGTAAAATTTCTGTACACATGATACTGCTTTTCATTGAGTATGAAATTTTAATATGGGCCCTGATACGAGTCAAGACATGGGCAGCCTCTTATGTGTTTATGTCTAAGTGGCAGCTTGACGGATACACTGTTACCTAAAATTGGAAAAAGAGTCCACGCAATATTTGTTACGGTTTAAAAAAACCAGAACATTGATCATGATCACGTTCAAGACACACCACATAACTGTATACAATTAAGTTTATGCATTGTATTTTCTTGTGCAGTAAAGGTTGTTCGTTTTGGTGAGTGTTTACGGCGCTCGCAACTGCATATTAATAAGGTCATTTGAGCGCGCAGGACACTTTAATCCTTTTCATTATGGTTGGAATTAATTTTGAATTTTGCCCGAATAGCGGCCGAATCTTACTCTTGTCGATTTTGGAACACCAAAGGATATTAAACGTGAGCAATTACACAAGAGACTTCCAAGATTTTACGCCCTTATCCAAGAAGGCTAAGTGAAAGGTCGTACCTACCCTAAGTTTAGGGGTGTGGCTGAAAGGCAGCAGTAAGAAGAAGCCAAAGAGTAGCAGTAGAAAGGCCGCAGAAAGTGTTATGAACCCAGAGGAGGGGACAAAAGGGGCTGGGTGTGGGAGCAGAAAGTGAAGACGAAAGCAGACGACAGAACATAGTTAGAGAGCAGGAAAGGTAAAGGATATGAAAGGAGAACATTTTAGAGAAATAAAAGTGACAGTAAGATATCAAAAAGAGAACACCGAGAAGGAAATATGCGGCGAACCAAATATGGAAAATACATGTTTTGAACGGTGAATTACACTGCTCACTTGATAGAATGTAGGTTTTTTTCAAAGGTGTAGCATTCAGTTTCACGTTAGAACACCAGACGGAGAAAAAACGTTATGCTAAATTTTATTTTAGCTATGAAATTCATGAGTTATATTCTAAATTCTAGCATACTCATCAAACTAGTAAGGTCGGACTAGGCTATATTGATATCATTCGGAATGTAAGTTCGCCTCGTTATGTCACCAGGCCTCTTTAAAATATATAGTGAAACGTTACTTTAAAATATAGAAGAACGTCTGGGTCTCAAAATGAGTGGTGAAAATATGAATAACATCAGACGCGCAGATGGCACAGTTTAAATTAAATATTCAGAAATGGGGGTGACGGAGGGCGTTGAGAGATCCTAGTGTTTGAGAATTTGAATTTTACTGAAGTTCGGGATCGACCAAAACTGACAGGCAGACCAACACAGTTCGAAAAGAGAGAGAGAAAGAGAGAGAGAAAGAGAGAGGAGAGAGAATAGAGAGAAAGAGAAAGACAGACAGAC
>NW_004797295.1:752019-753521 GCF_000002075.1 Aplysia californica | reverse complement strand
CCCCTCTCCCTTTAAAACACCCCCCTGAGATTCAGACCGTCACTAATCCATAAAGCAGTAGTTTTATGTCGCGCCATTGACCAGTATCAGGTAAAACCTTTCACTGACAGCGTGTAGAACAAATATTATCATTAGGGACCCACCTTGACCTTCCCATATGGTGGGCTTATGTATATATGACGTCGTTCGGGGAGAGTATTGGATTTCCCCCCAGAGTACCGGAATGCGTGATCACGGTGGAGCAGTATACCGTTAATGTTGATTCGGTCCCTAACAACATTCTGCTCAGTCGACATAGCAAATGCAGACGTTATAAAATTCTGTGAATGCCCTATTTGGAACGTAATTAGTCCTGTTAATGATGTAAGATATAATATTACGTCGGATGGTGTGCGGCAGTGGTCCCACCCTTAAAACCATTTTACTTTTTTCCTTTGTTGTAATCATTTCTTCGTTTTGTTTTTGTCATCATTTCTTCCCTTTTTCCCTTTATTTGTATTCATTTCATCCTCGTATGTTGTACCTATTTTATACGTAACAATTGTTTCAAACTCTATAGTCTTACGAGTAATAATTTCATAAATTTACGTTATAATCCTTTGAGATTTTGCAATAATTTCATCCACGTACGTTGTAAACATTCCATAAGTAGAACATTTTCACCCTCTTATGCTGCAATCATCGCTCTTTTTATTGCAATTCGCATATCAAAACTCAGAAAAGACTACGTCTATCTGGAAAGGACAATGCAAAGATACAAAAATACAAATTCTGAGAAATGCCATATTTTCCACCGCAATACATGGATGTGAAGCATGAAACGTCTATGAACAAGAGTCAAAATTGGCTACATCTTTCAAAATGAATTGTTATACATGTAGAAGAATTCTGAGAGTATCGGGAAGACAGAAGGTAAAGAATGAAGAATTACAAAGAAGAATTGAAGAAACGTTAACACTCAACCAGAGCATAATGGAACTGAATCTGATCCTATTTGACGTATCAGCAAAATTTACTCGATAACTAGATTCTGGAAGGAGAGGTAGGAGGCAAAAGAGAAAGTAAGAGATCTGGAAGAAGATGAGAACAGAACATAGAAATCTGGCTTAGTACCAAAACCCAGGCGAGCAGAATGACAAGAGACAGGGTGTTTTATTGCAGAATGGTCTAACGAGCACGGGAAAAAGGATAGTTTCTTGTACATTAACCTTTTGATTTTTTTTGCAAAATCACTTTATTTGTGACTTTGTGAGACTTTGCAGTCTAGGTGCCCTATCCCGTCACTATCCCCTTAAAAAGTGTCCCCATTTATATGCTGGTGCGTTATCTGGCTATTTCCAGCAAAGAACTGGCATCTCGCCCCCCTTTCCTTCTCAGTCGTCCTTTTCCATTCCTTCTCTTTTTTAGCAGTTTCCCCTTGTTAATACTTTCTTTTTAAACGATTAGAGAGTGCTGATCTAATCTGGTATACGAGTTGATTTGCTGGGTTTTTCTTTTTTTTC
>NW_004797295.1:748022-749595 GCF_000002075.1 Aplysia californica | reverse complement strand
CCTCTCTCTCTCTCTCTCTCTCTCTCTCTCTCTCTCGCTCTGTCTCTATTTATCTGTCTATTTGTCTGTCTCTCTTCATCTATTTTTCGCTCTCTTTCTTTCCCTTTCTCTCGTTCTCTTTCCCTCTGCGTGTATTATGTAAGCTTGTGTCTATTCTTTGTTAGGTGTAACGATGCCTTCATTCTTTTTTCTTCCCCGTTCTTCACTGAATATTGTCGAGGCAGCACAAACCAACCTTGGCGATTGTTAATTTCTGCCACAAAGATTGAGTTACCAACATTTGCATTCCAAGCAATCAAACTAACTGGAAGGTTGGAATGGGGATGTTTTTCGTTATGGTCATTCGTAAGATATGTGAGTGGGATTTTGGAGGGGAGTGGGGGAGGAGGTGAAGATTAAGATGGGGGGTGGGGGGTGTTGAATTGCTAAGTATTTGGGCGGGGTTTGTTTTGTTTTTGTTTTTATTAATTCGAGTTTTTAGCTTTTACAGTTTAGCCTTTGAACAAGCGAAACTCGCGGTGTTGGAAAAGAAGAAAAACCCACATACTTTTGCGTGTATAGTTTTGAACAGAAGGGTCCTATTCTACTGGTGCGTCCTTAATAAGTCATTGTTCTCAAGGTTGTGGGGGTTTTTTCTTTCCTTGGTGCTTTGGTTTTGTTGACCTTTTATTGTTTTATACAGAAGCACAGAAAATAAATCAAATGAGAATAAACTGAAAGAAGCCCACGTGGTCCATTCATTAATTTAAAAAAAATTATTTTAAAAACTAAAAAGAAGCGACAGATGCAATTTTATAAGACATTTTACGCAACAGGAAGGCTTTTGAACGCCTTGCCCTCACTTGAGAAATAAAGGGCAAAAAATAACAAAGTATTGGTAAACCCCGCGAAGATACTTTGAAAAATCAGAACAGACGGATGACGGAGAAACAACAGGATTAGAGTATGTTATGGAATCGTTGATGGCATCAGATTGGAGGAAAATAGAGAACTTTGTTTCAGATCTGGCACGGTGGCACTTCTTGATTCGATGGGGCGTTGGAGAGCGGGCACAGTTCTGTTTTTGTGGGGGGGGGGTTGGTTTTCATTTAAGTTTTTTTACGCGGAGAGGGGGGACTATTATAATGGGGCTTTGTTTCTGCTTCTTTATGTTACAGGTTTAATTTTTTTCTGAGGATTTTCCGCAAACGTTACACAAACGTTGTGATTTTGTTGCCCACTCTACTAATTATCCTAACGATTTTTCTTTAAATACGCAGACTGACAAGAAATAATTGTGCTGAACAAAAAGAAAGAAAATGACGGAAAGAGACAAGTTTATGAGGAAGTTTTTAAAGAATCGAGAAAATGAAGGGACAACTCTGCTTTACGATGTTTGTACAGCAAACATTGAGTCAGTGGAGGCCATCGACAGCATCACTAGCAGTTAAGTCTGGGTACCTCTACTGATGCAGGATCGGAAATCTTACAAGGCCTGCTAGTGTGTGGAAAACGTGAAAGTTCGATTGACTGGCCAGGTGAAACTAAGCCACAGTAACCTTGAACTCTCTCTCTCTCTCTCTCTCTCTCTCTC
>NW_004797295.1:741660-747733 GCF_000002075.1 Aplysia californica | reverse complement strand
TCTCTCTTTCTCCCCCCCTCTCTCTCTCTCTCTCTCTCTCTTTCTCTCTCTCTTTCTCCCTCTCTCGTTCTATATCTGTCTCTATCTACCTCTCTTTATCTCACTGTCTTGCTCTCGCTCTGTGAGTATGAGAGTGTGTGCGCGCGCTCGTGTTTGTGTGGGTGTGTGGGTGTGAGCGTGTGTCTCGCGGGAGTACTGCTGGAGTTAAATCGAATTTGTTTCCACGTGAAGGGAAGGAAAATGCACCCAAAAAGGGGGATGGGGGGGGGGGAGAGAAGAAATTTGCCTTGCTCAAAGGCTAAAACGGGGGGGAGAATATCATAATGTTGTAATCTTATTTCCCCTTTGCCAAAGAGGGGAGATTGGTCCAATCTACTTTATGATATTTTTTCTACTTGTATGAAAACGTAGTGCCCAAGTCTTGTATATTAAAAATAATGCCTCTTTATGTCCGGAAACCTTGTCCTCCCATCGGCAGGTAAAAATTTTCGAGGTTACAATTCATAGTAATAGAACTTAACATCTTACAATCCATTTATGCGCTTTGCATACATTTGGACATTTCCTACATTTGTTGTTGTGTTCTTTTTTCTTTATTTTGGAGAGGGTGGGCTGTTTCGGGTCTTTTCTTCTTTTTATGAGAATCCTTCCGATATGGTAACACGCATTTAGTACTGTGAAAAAGAAGCATCGAAAACAAAAAGAGAAAACAGAGAGATAAGAAAGAATTAAAATTAACCCATATCGACTTCCCACTCCCTCAACCACAAAATCCCGCTTTCCGAAAAGGAAGCATAGGAAATATTAACCACTTCACTGCCTGGCACGAGAATTGAGCTGTGGAGTAGGTATAAGAGTAAAAACGTATTCCCCTTCAATTCATAAATCCCAGTTTATTTGACAATAAAATTTAATCGAAGGCTGTTTTTTCGTTTGAAGTAAGTGGATTAGTTGCGAAGGTGTCCCCTCTCATCGACCCCACTATGTAAACGGCTGAAAGCTGATTGTGTTTGCAAAAGACCAACTTCCCCTTCACACTCTCAATTTTTTTTTCCTCAGCCACTCGAACTTGTTGGATTAGATGAAGAAAAACTAATTACACCTAGACATGCAGAGATAGGACCAGTAAGTGAAAAGAGGACCAGATACGTACATGATATAGCAAAGATTGCCTTCCATCTACAAGTACATAATATTATGATTACGTCGCAGAGTATAGCCGTATAGCCTATTGAACTTAAGCTCCTGGGGTTTGGCATTGGTGGAGAACCTTAAAACTCCGCAATACAACCCAAGTTCAAGAACGCCCCATTGGGTATTCGAAGAAAAAAGAAGAAGAGGAAGGGAAAGAGGAAAAGAGAAAGACAGCAATGTAGATAATGTTATACCAATAGAAAATGACATTATTGTCAATCATAAAGTTTATGGAGTTGGCTGCCATCGTGTATACATTTCCAGAATCGTTGTAATTGTTTCGTTATTGAATGTAATTATTCATGAGTCCCTGAATGGCTTGTTTCGACATCTTCCCATCGTCCTTTTCTTCTTCTTCTTCTTCTTCTTCTTCTTCTTCTTCTTCTTCTTCTTCTTCTTCTTCTTCTTCTTCTTCTCCTCCTCCTTCTCCTTCTCCTCTTCCTCCTTCACAGAAGTGTATATAACTTCTATGTCATAGAGGTCATAATAATAGAAATCTTGAGTATGATCTACATGTGTGTAGTATGGGTGAGCGAAACTAAATCAACTGTAGTAAGATACTTGACAATCGTTAGAGACAGATCATGTTTATGATAGTGGTGTGTGTGGCCGACAAACTACAACAATGTACATCCCCTGGGTGACCACTGGGGTACTTGAAATTACCTGTTCGACCCATAGATTATTGAGAAATGTTGAGACCTTCACTGAGAGGTACCCACGGCTAAAAATAAACACCTTAGCTTCAATGATCTACCCATAATGGATCTACCAGTACACACAAATGCTACTGTCATTGCACTGCGGGTCCTGCTCGAATCTTTATTATTGTTGACTAACGGTGTGAAAGAGCACCACCTCAACTGACCTATTGCACTTTTTGCTTTTAACATTAGAAGGAGTATGCCCTACTACTGAGAAGGATACAAAAAGATGCAAATGAATTCACTTAGAAGTGGGATTTCGGAAGATAGCACAGACTGACCCACATACTGAGGCCTAACACTGATCGTATCGACTTTTCCTTTAATGATAAACTGAAAATTAAGCTCCATTCATTTGTTATTTACCTTTTTTTGCTTCATTGACTCAATATTTGAGCCTCGATTATCCTGAATTAAAGCTAACACATTTGTTTTAGCCGAGGGGCCACCTTTTAGGACATAGCTCAGGTTATACCATAGGTCTTGATCCGTCTGTAACCAGTCAATGACCAGTGTGAAGTCAAAGAGATTATACCCCAGGGGATACATTATGCATGCCTAAAGAGTCTAATTAGGATCTCGTTAAGTTGATCTCCCCCTGTCAAAAGATAGATCTTGTCCTGTGTGTGAGGGACAGTGACAAAGGATGATTCAGCTTCACAGAGGTTGAGATCAAGGTGGTTTTGACTTGTCCCGGGTCTAGGAATTATATCCTTCGCAATGTCTGTCACCATTTTATACTGCTCATTGGTGGCCCTGGTGTTTCTTATTCTATGGAAATGTGAGTCTGTATTTTATATAGAGACATATATTTTGATTATTTAGTATAGACTTAACACCCCATTCAACACTGTACGGTAATTCAAGAGCTATAAAGTCCATCTCCGATAGGACCTAGCCAAATGGGTGGAGAACCTTAAAACTCCGCAATACAACCCAAGTTCAAGAAAGCCCCATTGGGTATTCG
Organism: Aplysia californica; assembly: GCF_000002075.1. Classification (NCBI taxonomy): domain Eukaryota; kingdom Metazoa; phylum Mollusca; class Gastropoda; order Aplysiida; family Aplysiidae; genus Aplysia; species Aplysia californica. The sequence goes on along the minus strand of NW_004797295.1, from coordinate 744,868 downwards.
AACCAGGTTCATCCGCTCCGCTGTTCAAAGCGATACTAGGGTAACAAAACGCCCTATATAGAAACATATTCCATTCCACTTTATTTCTGAACTGAAATCAAATGCAAATGTGACATTCGTTAGACACCACCATAGAAAATGTATAATATTAAAATGTGAAAAGCTATTAGACTTTGCATTTGTAAGGTCATGCTCAAGCTACTGAGCATAGCTTTAATTGTTACTTTTTAGGCTATTTTTAACGTTCCTCTTCACCATTTAATTCATTATTGGTTTTACTGTAAAGCCGTTATATGTTGCACTGTGATGAGGGATGTCTTCCTAAATTGCCAAATTTGAAATAGGCGTCGGCAGTAATGGCTTGCCACTCATTTCAATACTCAGTTGCTTTGTTTTCTTGGTCTTTTCTGGTCACCCATATATTCAATTTGTCTAAGTTAGTTATTGTTTGCTTAAATCTACTTCTGCCTCTTTCGTCTTCTACTTTTCCAATGAGAGAAAGATATTTAAGGCCTTGTCGATTCAAGTGTTCAAGTGTGCATTTAGTTCTTTCTTTATCATCTTTATTAGTAACAGTTTCACTCTGGCTTCTTTCAGCACAACCTCGTTTGATTTGTTTTCTTCCAGGAAATTCTCAATAATACTTTCGTAATAAACCATATTATTCCTCTTGTATCTGGTTTATTCCCACAATCTTAAGTAATTGTCCAGAGTTCATAGCCATAGAGGGGGGTTGATCACGCATAGCCAATATCTTTCATAATTGAGATGCTTCTATTTTTCAGGATTGGACTTTATTAAAGCCAAAGCTATCTTTAGCCTTTGTAATTCTTCCTTTCATTTTTTTTAAAGAATAATTTTTGGGATTTTTATGGCTTTTTTTAAATTGGGGGATTCGGGATTGGGGGGGGGGGTTGAAAAGGAGGGGGGGTGGAAAGGAATTCCACAACAGGTGATTTGTCTGGTCATAGGCGAGGCGATACGCTGTCATTCAAAAGAAATTTAATCTGTGACTTCTTTATTTGAACTAAAAAATTATGATCGAGACCATCTTCACTGTGTAATTGAGAAGCCATAATAGCTACGTTGAACGGATTTCTGATGGGAAAAAATTAGCCCTTTAGACGCAAATGTTGAGCACTCTTCCAGTGAATATGTTGTGTGCGTGTTTGTATGTGTGTGTTTGTGTGTGTGTGTGTGTGAGAGAGAGAGAGAGAGAGAGAGAGAGAGAGAGAGAGAGAGAGAGAGGGGGGGGGGAGAGAGTTGGTATCACGCTGAACTAATAAGCTGATGTGCCTGGTTCGAATCTACAATGGGGCGTTCTGAATTTGAGTTGCTTTTGGGGAGTGTTTAAGGTCCCCGCGTCTTAAATGACCATACAGAGTTAAAAGGAGCGTTTAACCTATACAACAACCAACGGCCGATTAACTGAGAAAACGTCCACATCGGACAGGAGTGCAAAGTGAGCGAAGAAAAGTTTTCGAGCAGCCTAGGTCGAGAAAGACTTTAGACTTATGCCTCCTTTAGTTTCCAGTATCTCACCAACTGTCCGTTGACCATACTTTGGATCACAGCTATAGAATGGACTCATCTATATTGCCAATTAGAGCGTCTTAACACCTCGTGATCGTACAGCTTGCTAATTTTTCTATGTATCGTCAAAGAACTACATGTAGTTTGGTGTCGGCTTATATTCTCTACTTGCATAGTACCAAAACCATTATTGTATGAGTATATTCTTAAACAAATCTCCAACCAAACATACACGCGGGGTGGGGGGGGGGGAGAGAAGGAGGGAGGGAGAGAAGGGGGGAGGGGGAGTGAGAGAGGGAACAGGGAGGAGGAGCTCATAAATAGGACAGATAGATTGGGAGAGTAGAAGAGGGAGAAGGGTAATGGAACCGAACGAGCAAGCGAGGCAGAAGGTGATGGAAGCAAAAATATTTAAAATATTTAAAAAAACAGGGGAACAAAAAATAGCTGAAAAGAAGTGTGAGGTGGAGGGAGAGAGGGAGGAGATTGCAACTTTACACAGCATCACGGTGTTCAGTAGACAGAAACGTTAAATACAAAATGTATTTGCAATTTGTCATTCAGAAAAGGGTGGCGATTTTTGTTTTGTTTGTTTGTTTTCTTTTATTTAGGGGAGGAGGTAACGTAAAAGAAGCTGACTCACAGCTATAAAGTGCACGATCTTGCAGACATGACCGTACCTCATAATGTGCAATCTGGGCAGTAGCCAGAGGGCCTTGGGGATATTAGCCTGATGTTAATTTATGCATGTTGTGACTTTCTGTCGATTTGTAAATGCTAGATCTATACTGTACCATAAGCAGACAGAGGGAAATCCTTTGCCCGAGGGGCCTGTTAGCCTATAATGCTGGTAGGGCGGTTCTGTATCACAATGCCGCTGACAACGATGGATGTCAGCACGAGGTTAGGGCACAGTTCAAAAGTTTATACAACGATTATGTGCGCTATATATGCACAGAAACATAGTGCATGTATTATTACATATAGGAGAGTAATCTCTTCTAAAAATGCATTACAAGTGGGTAAATAAAGGTTATTTTAGTTGGTCATTTTTTTACCAATGGAAGAAAGGTGAAGGGGGCATTTTATAACAGGTTGTGATATTAATGGTGAAAGTGAGATTTGAAAAGAGGAAGTTAAAAGGGAAGGGGACTAACGGGAACAATATTTCATTGCGATATTGTTTTATGAGGGTGAATAATTCTGAGCACAGTTTTTATTTTTAGCAGCTGATCAACATCTGCGTATGATAGAGCCGAGCAAAGCGAAAGAAAAGCCTTAAAAACCAAAGACAACACTGAAGTTCATAAAATCACACTGAAGATTTGAACTAAGATCGCCTGCTCCGCAATCCTTCTCAAGATTCTCCTTCTGTGTACCATCCGGCATATGACTGATATGCAATTGCTTCAATCTTGGGGAAATGGGTGCATCGTGTGGTACCATTGACGAAAGTTGTATAAATACTTTCACTGAAAATTATACTCTACAATGGTCAATTTGCTTTAATTTTGTGTGACATTTTGCACGCTCGCATAAAACACATACAGTACTAGGAATGTGCTCCATTTATTGTCTCCAACTCTAGCGTATAAGATTGTTAGTACGCATAAACAACAGAGTTTCCAGTCAGGGTGAAACTACATCGAAAACGTCACTGGTCAACATATATATA
>NW_004797295.1:739496-741419 GCF_000002075.1 Aplysia californica | reverse complement strand
GTGTGTGTGTGTGTGTGTGTGTGTGTGTGTGTGTGTGGAAATTTCCACACAGACTCGCATCTAGTCAGTGTGGTGAAACTATTGGTAAAAGACCCAAGAGTTTCTCACGAGTACGCTCGCCCGGTTTAATCAGCCACAAAGACCGTACCGTGGTATTTTTTAAAGAATAATTTGGTGTAATTTATAGCCTTACCAGACGCACATAGCGGGTGGTTGGTGTATGCTTTGGTGTGGTTTGCTCCTTCTTTCCCACCGAACATATATCGTCCTTATCTCTTGTTATTTTCTTTGTAAGTTACTCTCTACTGACACTACACCTCTTAATCTTCGGCACTTACGAGTATATGACCTTATTTTGTTGCAAGTGTTGTAAAACTCTTACCAAAACTACAATGTTTAAACTAAAGGCACAAATACGTACGTTTGGAGGAAGCCCTTACATTTTCGTGTCTTCGGTGTGGGAGTCCATTCTTCGCCCATTTTAATCCTCAGCTGACAGATCATTGCAAAATAAGCAAAACAAAAGACAGGATGTTCAAACAAAATAATGCCACATCAACACCAGAGAGGGGGAGGTCGTGGCACACAAGTGACACACATGAAGCGGTGGAGTTATGCCCTCTGTTGAACTGACAGCGAACTATTTATATCCGACTAATTATTAGGGTCTCTCCTTTAGGTAGTTATCATTATAATGGTAAATGTTGTTTCGTTATAAAGCACATATCTATCTCCCATTACCCACTGTCTCCTCATTGCGTGTATTAAATTTTTTTTTTATTTGATGAATGTTTATTTGAGTTAATTTAATTTAGTTTTATTATATCTAATTTCGTTAAATTTTATTTTATTTTATTTCATTTTATTTCATATTTTATTGTACCATTTTATTGGAAGTTGCCGTTGCTCCGGATAGTGTAAACAATTTGGTTGCTCAAAGTTGGGACCCGTATCATTCTTCTCACTAACAAATTAATTCATTATTGGTATTTCGCAGTCACTGTGCTCAAGACCTTTATACTGAACCTCTGGGAGGCACTGACCATCAGCAGCTACTACGTGTGCCATGCAGTGGTGCGCACTTTACAGAGAGTGGTTTGGTCCTGCAACGGCGTAAAAGATCATATGGTCATGGCAGAGTATGGGGCAGTCTACGAAAGCTGTGTGCAGGTATGCTTAAACTTTAGTTGTAGATTTTTGTTATACAGACCAGGTACGGTACTTTGGAAGAATAACCAACTTGGTCCCTCTACAGGGTGCAGGGATATGGTTAAAAACATTTAAAACAGGACGGGGAAAATTCGGACTCTCCTCGGATTCGAACCTCGAACTTATATAATCTTGATATTATCTTGATCAGATGCAAATTACGAATATGTTTGGGTTGTTACTGTACTGTTTTGTGGTGTGATTAAAATTTTTTAAAACTTATTTCAAGAAAGTATTTGAGTTAGTTCCCCACATTATACGAATGGATGGCCTGCAGTAAACCAAAGACAAAGCACGTGAACTGAACTGAAATTTAAGAGAAAACAATAATATAATACAGAGATGATACACCCGAGTAGGTATGGTCATTAGAGGGCACACACACACACACACACACACACACACACACACACACACACACACACACATACACAACCTTTTTATTTGAACTAAATCAATATGATCTAGACCATCTGAAACAGCTTCAGTATGTGGTTCAGAAGTCATACTTGCTACGTTGAATGGATTTCTGATGGAAAAAATGAGCCCTTTGGACCCAAAGTTGATCTCCCGTTCAGTGAATATTATGTTGTGTGTTTATGTATACGCATACGCATGCAGACGTAAACACACACACACACACACACACACACACACACACAAACACACACACACACACACACACACACACACACACACACACACACACACACA
>NW_004797295.1:724153-739396 GCF_000002075.1 Aplysia californica | reverse complement strand
CACACACACACACACACACACACACACACACACACCGCACGCGCTCGAGCATCAACTATTTTGTGATTTATGGTATTCTGACAGTGACAATATTCACCAAAAATCTATAGGTTCAACGCATCATTCACCGTGGCCGCTTCTCTACCATGAACCATCCCCGGCCCTGGGATTTTATCGGTCTGCACGAGAACTTCACTCACCCACAGGTGCTGCTCAGCCCGTACGTCAGTTTGTACTGTGTCACCGAGACTCATGCCTACTTCTTACAGGTTAGTGAAATGTTCTTGAAAATGTTTTCCACGCTATTTGCTACCTCAGAATTACAAAGGTCTATCTGCTAAGAACCTGGTTTTGAGAAATTCGACGTCAAAATGTTTAATTTCACGACGCCTTAAGCTTTTTCGAATGCAATTCTTTGAATATCTTGGTAACAACTCCGTAAAATCTCACGCTTTTAATAGAGCATATTAGATCTACAGAAATTTGATTTCTGACCTCTTGGTCTCAGTTACACAAAAAGGCCAAAAATGTCAGATAGAACTGTGCAATTCTTGGGTACCGTATTGTCTGTGTCGTGCAAGCTCATGCCGTCTCCATCGCTAACTTTCACTTCGCAAACCTTTCAAAGAATTTGTTAACAGTTGGCATGGGGGCTGTAACCATTTATTGACCTTAGATCTAATCAAATATGTTTTTGTATAGTTCTACGAGGGTTTTTTTCAGACTGGCCTTATAATATACTCTGCCTTTTCGGACTCAATACAGAAGCTCATGGGAGCCCATACCTTAAGCTCTCAGGATACATAATATTATGTTATTTCAAGCCCTGTAGACAGAGTGTAAGCGTTTCTTTTAAAAGAAATAAACATCTCGGTAAAAGCACAGTTGACACAAAAGAATACCACCTCAACGGGAAAAAAACTCATCAGAAAATAGAATGAGATTTAGAGTGTTAAGAAATTACTTTAATAGTTTTTAGCAGAGCTTACTGAAACGTTGAACAATATCATAGCCTACTTGCAGTACGGGATACTGTTTGAAAATATGGAAAGTGTTTATTGGATTGTCCATTTTCAGCATATGTAGTTACTGTGAGATTCATATCTACACATATCAGTCGAAAGTCTCAGTCGAAGATATACCCCAATTCATATCACCAATCCCTCCCTCCCTCCCACCAACAGTCCCCATATCCTTTCCACCTTATTCCCTGTTTACAGTGATGATAATGATGATGATGATGATGATGATGATGGTGATGATGATGATGATGATGATGATGATGATGATGATGATGATGATGATGATGTATATAACTACATAAATGTATAGCTCTCATACCCATGCTTCACAACCTGCTCAGTAAGCGTTTCAACTAAATTATCCTCCCCCTCCCCTTTCCAGGCTAACCCTAAAACGCTCAGAAATATTCTTAGCTGACAAGAAAACATAGCACAGTCTGTGTGGCAATGTTTGATGATGTGTACCATTTCCTTTCTCTCTCCAGCACCCCGATGATGTGGACGTGCACCACTCACGCACCAGTCCCTTCATGTACATGGCACAGTTTGAGCACGCTATCACGCTCTACTGTATCCCTCTGGGACACTTTCACAAGTACGTCAACTTCAACCCCCACCCACTGCACCCCACCTCACCCCAAGGAGGTTGGACGGTCATAAATAAACACATCCCATTCCCCGCTCCTCGTTCTTTAGTAAGACCTATGGCACTATTATAATGGCACCAGCGTCGTAGCTTTGATCTGTTTTGGTGATAAATCCTCTTCGTCTAGAATTTTGCATTTACAAGAACCTATTTTGTCTAGCATAGCGTAACAGTGTTAAAGTTGTATTCAAGTATTAGAATAACTGCCAAGTCTTGCTATTTCACCAAATCTGTTTAGGCTTACGTTTGTTGTTGCTTTTTTCTTTCTTTCTTTCTTGTTATCTTTGAGAGAAGGGGGGGGGGACGTCTATAGATTCTGATCTGTCTATAGTATAAATCTTTTTACGGGTTTCTCTCCGAAAGTCGAAGTAGTCACTTCATTTATTTAGATCAGTTGATATTCTTATGCCTTTCTAAAATCTGTCCTCCCTCAGAAATCAATTCTAGAATTCTAGTTTTCGGGACCAATCGACACGAGGGGTATTGTTTTATATTTGTTTTCAGACTGGCAGATGAAGTGGGTAACCCCCAAATCCCCGTCATCTGGATCTCTAACACCGGCCGGTGTGGCTCTACTTTGCTCGTGCAGATGTTGGAGAATGTCCCAGGTACTCGCTGCATGTCCGAGCCAGATGCACTGACCAACATCAGCCTCATGGACAGGTGAGCAAAAAAAAATACTTCAGATGATCATATTCCCCTCTATACATTTAGTTCTCCTTTCTTTCTCGTCACGTCATTCCCTCCTGCAAAGCTTTAACCCTTCTCTGCCTGTTTCGGGTTCTCTGGTTGGACTAAAAATAGAACCGAATTCCTGCGTTACATACAAATTATTTTATATTACCAGTCGTTTCTACGTGGCTTGATGTCTTTATCCGTCCCAGCTGAGAGGGGCTGGGAGAGGAAAGAATTGGCGATATACCCCCCTTACCCCGTAAAAATAAGCCCTTCACACTCACAAATACACACACGCACGCACGCACGCACACACTCACACACACACACACACACACACACACACATTCACACGCATACGTACCTTCCCCAACTCTCGCTTCTTTTACTCACCTCGTATATTCAACTCCCCATCAGCAAGCAGAACAAATTCCATACGCCACGCCTACACTCAGAAAACCTAGGCCTACACCCTTGCACAAAGCACTCACACTAGCATTTACATGCAACGGTGACAATCAATTTTTCTTGTGTCAGGAATCCTAAGGTATACACCAGAGAGAAAAACAAAGCATAACTATGTTTAGAATAACTTGTACACAACACCCTATGATTGTCTTTATGCAGCAATTTCCACCCATAAACTCTTGAATACTAACAGACAAGTAAACCATAGACAAATGGATGGATAGATAGATAGAAAGGCCGACAGAAATATACAGAGAGAAAGAGAGAAGGGGGTGGAGGGGTGCGGTAATATGTGTGTATTTTGCGTGTTTGTGTATTTTGTTAGGGTTAGGGTTGTGTGGGGGGTGTAAAGAGAGAGAAAGAGAGAGAGAGGGGGAGGGGGGGGAGAGAGAGACACCCAGACAGACAGACACGCAGACAGACAGACAGACAGATAGACAGACAGATAGGCAGACTGACAGAGGGAGAGAGAGGGGGAGAGAGGGAAAGGAATTGACCACAGAGTTTTACAATATTCCCACAGAGCGGAGCAAATGAGTAAAGAAGGCATCAACAAGGCCCTCTGCAGCACTATCAGAATGTTGTGTAAGCCTGCGCCCGGCATCCAGCGAATCGCTATCAAGTCTAGGTTCAACTGCGTCACGGAGGTAGACCAGGTCATTCAACTCTTCCCAGAGTTCCATCATTTGTACATGTACAGAAACATGGGCAATATCATGAAGTCCTATTACAAGTTCCTTCACAGAGATCTGGTCATGTGCATGCTTGAGTGGCTTGTGAACAACAATCTTGTCTCTCGACTAATTCCTTATGTCAGGAACTATCTTGTCCATTTCATTGCTGGAGAGGAGAGCAAGAAGAGGGCAGTCCGACATCTTGCTGACGTCAACTTTATGGGTTACGTCACCACGTTTGTTGGTTCATGTGTCGTAGAATTCCAGAGGCTTCTAGAAACAAAGGCAATCAGCATGCCCACTCTTCACTACAACGACCTAATGCGTCGTCCGGTGGAAGTGACCACCGAGATGTTTGAGTTGCTGTCACTGCCGTCTCACTACGTGCAAATGGCGCTCACGGCCATGCAGCACGACACTCAGAAGGGTACAATCCTCAGCAACATCAGCAACAGCAGCAACAACTTGAGGAAAATGACAGGACAAGATGTACGAGACATGAACGTCATGCTGTCTGTGTTGGGTCTTCCGGACATGAATGAAGAGTTAAGACTGCCTAACGGAATATGCGGGTAGTGTGAGGACAATACAAGGGATAGATCTACTGAACCCAAAAAAAGAAGAAAAAGTAAGCATGTTGATCATAATGACAAGGCAATGCTCTATTGAAGAACACTTCTCATTCAAACCAAGTGGAAGCAATGAAAAACATTACTCTTTGACAGGCTTAGATTCACCTCTTTATATTAACAGATTAATCTCAGTCGCCACGGGCATTTTTAAATACTTCTATTTATACCTATAACACTGAAAACTATTGAAGAGTGTGACTTTCATGGACTTCTGGTCTCTTCCGGGGCCCATTTTCATAAATCCATTTGATGCAATAAGTGCAATAACAGTGTGAGACATGTTTGATATTGTCTTTGTGGGAAAAGATTTGGATTCTCCACAGGAGAACGGACCAGTGGCGTGAGTCATGAAGGAAGAGGGCAAATTTTAATGATAAGGTAGTTCTTGTTGAACAACTGCATAAAAGCACGTTCAATGTATCTCCCAGGGAAAATTTTAGTGTGAATGAGATTTGAACAAAGAATTTTATGGGGTGATGGGATGGGGATCGAGTCCAACAAAGGGATCCGGGTTCAGTTATGAGCTGCAAGAGCAATACCGTGGTAAGATGAAATAGCATTGACATCCTGCAGTCATAAACGAACGAGTCTTACAAACAGCTCAACTAGACCGAGGAGGACTGGAAGAGCCTGTAAAGTAAAAGTATTGTCACCCTTAACTATACGAGAATACTAGTAAGTGCCATTTTGCAATATCAAAGCTAATGGAATAGTCGAATAGTCGAAGGGGCTTGGTTGTGTTCAGACAAGGAAGCGGGTGGGGAGGGGGGCGTCCTTTTTCTTCAATATGATCAATGTGCTTATTTGAGAGCGTGTTTGTGTGTGTGTGTGTGTGTGTGTGTGTGTGTATGTGTGTGTGTATGTGTGCGTGTGTGAGTGTGTTTGAGAGCCCCATTGTCTTGACTCTTTTCATTAGTGACGTTACGAATACGACTGAAAATCAAGAGAAAGAAAACGTGAAAACAATACGAGGATGAAGGAGTATTAAGATTTCATTATGTGTTAGTGAATGTGTCGTGAAAGAGACGAGGAAAGAATACAACCCGGGTGAAATATTTTATTATTATGTTTTTGCTGTGACAAGGGGTGAGTAGAAGCTTCAGCTGATGACGAAACAAGATGGACGGCGATGAAACGAGCAATTAAAACTTTACTTTAGTGGTCGATCTTTTATTATGTAATGAAAAAATAGAAAGGTTAAGTATTCATTATAAATTTGTTTTTTATCTGGGTTTTTTCCATGGTGGTTGTATATAAAATATATGTACCCATTTTTTCTAAAAAATTTGACTTGTCCTGCCCGTGTATGTGGAGTAGCGGTTAGACGCTTTGCTGTCGCATGCAGGAGACCCGAGTGCAATTCTAGTATCTCGGGCAGGGAATCTCTCTCAGCAGGGGTTGGTGTTGGAAGGCAGGGTCGGAACCCCGTCTCCTCACTGATGTGAATTGGTCGATGGGGGTGTAAAAACACCAACATGTTTTAAAATTGACTTGCTCTCTTCCCGATGAAACTTTGACCGCTGAAAAAAGTTATTGATCTGAGTAATGACGATAGGCACTTCTCCAAACACGGATGCTAGACAATCTGTTTACTCCAGGGTCAGTCGCCTGTTGTTGTTATTATTAAACGTTCCGAAGTTTAGTATAGTCTTGTCTCTTTGCTGTTGTCCTTTCTTTTGATGTTGAGTGGTTTGATAATTGATCCAGCCATTTTCATTCGCTGATTTTTTTTTTTGGGGGGGGGGGGGTTTATCATTTGGTTCTTTGGTCGGTATATCAGAACTGATTGCCACTCTAGTAGTTGCTAGTCGTTGCATATTTTGTTTTGTTGGCTGCAAGTTAGTAATATGAGCAGCGAACAATTGCAGATTGTGTTGGGTTTGTTTTGATTTGTTGTTGTTGTTGCTGTTGTTTATATTTAGTTCTTGCAGGTGTTTGACAAATTGTTATTGCAAGATACAAACATGTCATTCGGAAGTGGAGCACGGGTCCAGATGGATAAAGGAAAGAAGAATAAAGCAAAGAAGGGAATAAGATCACTACTGTAATTACCACTCAAGTATAATATAAGAGCATAGATAATAATATACATGTGTGTTGTTCCGCCATTAAAGAAGTTATCCCATCTGCTAGCAGGTTGTTGGTATAATTATTTGTAGCCCCAACCCACTTTTGAAGGGGGAGCGGGGTGCAGGGGGATGTCAAAAATTGTCATTAAGGCAATAATAAGATCGAGGCATGACCTATAACCCGTGTCTTGTCTGAAGCCTATGACACAGAGAGAGCAATTTATGTCGATTAATCTCAGATCCTATCACAATACAAGATCAGGGAATAATGTAATGTTGAGACCATACCTTTTATTGAGACGTTGTACAGATGATCTACTGTATGTATCCCAAGGCACGGATGTGTGCTGAATTGTTTGCTAATTATACCAGCCCCCATAGAGTCGAGACTTGCTGGCGGCAAAATAAATACGTGTGTTAATCAAAGCAGGACATTCGCCGTAAAATTATGTTACCCAGCCTCTTGTTGCTTGGCATCCTGTCGACGTTGTCCGTTTGGTCTCTGTTACACACTTCATATTACAATGTATTAAGATTTCAACACACATTATCTGTTTGCCTGTCTGTCTGTCTATTTGATTGCATGCCTGTTTGTCTGCCTTTTCTTCTTCTTCTTCTTCTTCTTCTTCTTCTTCTTCTTCTTCTTCTTCTTCTTCTTCTTCTTCTTCTTCTATCGTTCGATCTCCCTGTGAGCGTGTGAGGTGTAGATTCTGTGTGTGTGTGTGTGTGTGTGTGTGTGTGTGTGTGTATGTGTGTGTGTGTGTGTATGTGTGTGTATGTGTGTGTTTGTGTGTATGTGTGTAAGTGTGTGTGTAAGTGTGTGTGTATGTGTGTGTGTGAGTGAGAGAGAGAGAGAGAGAGAGAGAGAGAGAGAGAGAGAGAGAGAGAGAGAGAGAGAGAGAGAGAGAGAGTAAAGGGGGAGGGGGGTGTTTCCTAGTTTGCCCGATCTAAAATCCGTCAGTCCTCCTGGTACCCTTCTCTTTCCTTCTTTTAACTTCCGATCCGCTCTTAGTTTCGTAAACAGATAACGTATTTCATAGTCCTCCGAAGCGGTGATACAAGACGATGGTTGAAGTGAAGCCAAGCCAAAGTCAAGTACCAGTGTCTTGTTTTGACGAGCCGTACAGACGGATGGCTGTTAATCTTAATATGAAACTGGTAAGACAGCGGTGGCGCTAACAAATTTTATAATACTATTATATAATACTGTACAAGTTGTACATCCCAATCAACACAATATATATCATTTAGGAGGCTGGCTGCTTCGACCCTGCCCATCGTGGCTAACTTAGGCTGAGGGGAACACAACGCCCCAGGAGAGAGACGGAGATGCTTGGTGGAGAGAAAAAAAATTCCCAACTAGAGAACCAAACTCATGTCTCCTGTGTGCCACTGCTGATTATATAGCACCTAACCACTACACCATGTACGCCAGGATAAGGTATTTTGTATTGAAATTGAAGGAACAAAGGGCTGTACTGGTACCTAGTAAAAAGTAAAGGCATGGTAAGGTTAAGCTTGGACCACAGCAACTGCGAGGTATGTTGATTATTTTTTCAGTGTCTTTTAAGAAGAAGACACGGAACACTCAGGTCTATTTTGTTTATTTCCCTCCCTGCTGAGTCTGCCCAAGAAAGGCAGAATAAAGCATACGCGTGTATCATATCTTCCCAATGGCGCGGAGATAGCAAGACGGCGATAACGATGAATGAAACAAAACCAGCAGACTGCTCAGCTCCTTTTACAAATGCCATAACAAGCTTCATTCAGCTCCTTGGTACAGACCTACATGCTCTGGCCATCTCATAAAAAAGTAACGGTAGTTGTTTTACGCTCCTATCAACACAATTTAGATCATTCAGGGGGCTTCCACCCTAACTTTCAGGGCCATCCCAGGTTAAGAAGTATACAGCTTTCCAGGAGAAAGACTTAGACACTCGATAGCGATTCTCTCGATTCGAGAATCGAACTGTGGTTTTCGGTGTGAGACAGCGAAGCGCCTACGAGCTGCACCTCAGACGCTGGTATGCCTATCTTGGATATGTGTACTTGCCATACGGCAATCTTAATGGTCAGCCTAGTTTCTCATGAAAATGTTTCTTTAGTTTACTTTTAATTGAAATTCACACACCAATACTATAAAGCCATTTGGTGTGAAAGAATCAGACTTAGAAGAGTGAACCAAGCGATTGATTGCAAAGTGGTCTGACAAAAAAGACGTCGCGTCACAACTTACTAGTATAAGGGGAAGCAACCGACATGAGTAATCTGCAGCAAGCCTAATGAAACTAAGGTTTTGTCCCCTGGTGTACCAGATCCATTTTGTCAAAAATAAGGTGGGCAGTCCTTTTCAACCCAGCTTGTAATTTTACGCGCCCCTCAGTGAAATGACCTCTTTTGAAAGTGCATGTATCGTTTATATCGCTGGGGTCGATCTTCGGGCTGTTCCTGCGGTTGTTATTCTCAATTCTGTTGAGTGACAAAACTTCCACGATAAACAGCAAGGGAGACTCTGAGTTAATGAAGGTAAAAGTTTGTAATGAGGTGTAAAACTGGTTACTCTTGTAGTAAGACATGCTTGATCACAATATTTTAAAATTTCCATTGCTAGATCTTTTACGACGACTAGATCTACAGGTTGCTTGTTTTATCCAATGCAGGTGGCTTTCAACAAGCAAAAAAAAGGGAAATTGTGGCGTGGAGAAGTGGAAGTTTTTTGTGTAATATTTGAGCTAACTTGCACCTTTTTTAATAACTACAATGCATAGATCTATAAAACTGTCCCAATCCTCTTTCTAGTCCTCTCGCCATCAATTTAACTTTTTTAAAAAGAGAACACATGTAAATGGTAACAACTTGACCATATTATTTGCTCGACTTACAACAACAAAATTCAGTCAAGGGGACACAATTTTTTTCAATACGAAGAAACTCAACCCGTGTGTTCGAAAAATATCAAATTTTGAAAATTTCAACAAATTTGGGAAAAACGAAAAACTTTAAACTTTATTAGAATCAACCGTAATGTGTGAATGTGCATTTCAGAATGAACTTATTTGAAACTCAAATTGCTGTGGACAGGTTGTCAAAATATTTTTTAAATGACCCATTCAAAGTGCAATGTTTTCCTTAGAGTTTTTAAAAGACAGAGTCTTCGGAAACAGCCCACAAACAATCGTACAGTTGAAATTCAGTATTGAATAGGAGGTGCAAAGAATAGATTCAGAAAAGTGCCGCATGGTTATTCAACATTTCCAGCATTGCATTTAGACTTGTCTCGAGAGAAATGATCAACACTTGAAGTCACCACCTACCCTTGTTTTATTTTGCAATGTCAGTCTCAGATAAATTTGTTCTTCATATTATTGTTGATTTTTAAGAAGTCGTAAAGTTTTCCATTGAATCAATTTTGGTTGAAATTTTTAAAACTTGATGTTTTCGGAGCACGTATATCGGTTAATATACTTTGTTCAAATTTGTGTCGAAGTTGGTCCAAAGATGGGTTTTTTTAGAGACCCGACACCCTGTATAAAGAGTACAGACATTGAAAACTGTTGACTCTCTAGACTCTAGGCATCGCAGATGAAGACAGGAAAGTGGAAGTGGGGGGGGGGGGGGGGGGGGGGTGTCTAAATCGGCAACGACCTCCTTTTTATAAATCCTTTCTTGGGAAAAATTTTTTTTTTGGGGGGGGGGGGGGGGGGGTCTAATATTGTAAATATGTAGGAATACTAAATATCATTACATACATATTTTAATATTTACAAATGAACCTGTTAAACATTAAGGATTGTTTTAATTCACAGAGCCTGCAGACCAGGAACTTCCTTTACACCCTATCCCGCTTCGGTTAAACGAAACGTGCCTGTCGTTTGTAGAGGTCGTCTCCCAATACAGCTCAAATCAGAATGATAACAGAAATTTTCTGAGTTCTACATCGCTGGCCAAAACTGCTGAAGACTTGACTTAATATAACAAGACTAGATCTACTTTTGTTTTGATTTTTCTTCATGACGTCATAAGCTTAAAACCCATTGAGAGAAAGGGTATGAACCTGTTAACATACCTGATTTTTACATCATGAAAGCGATATTATGCGCTTCGGGTATCGCGTTAACAGGAAATTATCATCATCATCATCAATGCCTTTCAAACCTGGCAGAGTATAGGCCACATACAAGCCCCTTCCATTTATCCCTGTCCAAGCAAGCTTCCAAACTCGTTCCAAGTGAGCTTCATCTCTCTCATGTCCCTTTCCACACATCTCCTCCATGTCTTCCGTGGACTAACCCTGCCTCGTGCTCCCTGTGGATTCCACTGCAGGAAATTATAATGAATAGAATTGATTGGGTGCAACCCACGCAAGAGCTCCTCAAGTTTAACTTGATATTCTCTTTAAGCGTTCGTCACTGTGCCGCCTGGCGAAACCCTCATGACAAGCTGTGACTGCCAGTCACATTCTATAACCTTTCAGTGTCTCTTTAAAGGTCCAAGCCTCATAAAAGTGGTGCGTAAACAGATATTCTTGAAAGGTAATTCCAGGCCGAAATTAGGGACTGCCACGCATTTCAGTTGAATATCTTCATTTTTAAATGAAAGAGACATTTGGATACTTACTGGACTGAAATATGTTAGATCAAATCAGTGATTTTTCTGGCACTGTTACTTCCTCATAATCATAAAACGTACGTGAAGAAAAGACCTGGCTGCGACTACAATACAGTATCTTGCAAATCCTCTAAGTCTCCAATAATTGTTTGATTTTTAAAATAGGAAATGGTCCTAATGAAAACTCTCACTCGGTTACATTTATTGTCAAAAGATATTGATCTCTATTATGTTACAAAATATTAAAACCATGCTTCACTATTTTAATGATGTGTTAAAATATAGTCCGTTTTGAATGCAAATATATATATTAGTATTGAAGCATGGCAAACTTATTTTTTGTCAGCGAATGAGGTGAATATACTTGGGGAGCTGTCGAAAGAAGAAAACTAAACGTATAAACTGAGTGCATTCGTTTTCGTCTCCGTTCCCTGTTGCTCCCAGTTTGACCTTTCCTCCCAGTTGCCGAATCATTGGGAGTGTCTCTTATTTCATCACCGGAAACTGAGTGCACCCCTCTCGCTTTCGTCTCTTTTTCCTGCTGCTCCCAGTTGCTGAGCCGAACGCGAACGGTTTATCTCGCAACTAAAATGTCTCCCAGTTCTCTCTCGGCAAGTGATCAGGTGACCAGAATTGTCTTTGTCCTCTCAACCTACAACCATAGACTCGGTGTCACTGAACAAAGCGCGCATTGCTACAGTGCAAAATTTGTTGGGTTTTTTTCTTATTATGAGGTAAATGAGTTTCAGGTCGTATTCAAATGTAGGAAACACATTTTTCCTCATCCCTTAAAACTTCATCCAGAAGATGATGATATTCTCCAAAAATCACCTCTTCTTTAAAAAAAATACTTTGTGCCCAGTACTGGTTTGGGACACAGCGTTTTCTTGTCATCCAAAACAATAAGAGTTATTGAAAAACCTCCATTATTGCTCAACACAAAGGTAGCAAAATCAATACAATGTAGATCAAGTATGTTGATTTAATGACAACACCGGATGTTCACGAACGGAAAGCAAGCGTAGACAACGTGTCACATTCGTTTCCCTCCCATTTTTCTGCCGATGAGGGTAATGGGTCAGACTGGGAACGAAAAAGAGCGGAGAGGAACAGGAATGCACTCAGTTCATGCGTTTACTCTGCAACTCAACATTCGTCACATATGTCGTTCGCTAGCTCACAATAAACAAGACTTTAAATTGTATTCATAAATCTAGTATTTCCGGACGGCAAGAAACAGCTTTCTCGATTTGGCGATAGGCGACAGATTCATCTAATTGAGGAGTGCCTTACTCCGCACAATAAAGAGAAGCCTGCTATCTTTATTGTATCCTTTACCGACGCAATTTACGTTCCCATCAGAAACACGGCAAGGGGCAGATGGGCGAAGCTTTCAAACCGCCGGGAAATCTGAAACTGTTCAAGTCCAAATCTTCATAAATCTGCCCTCTTCTTCCTTTCCATATCTCTTGAGCCAATTAATTCTTGATGATTGTTAACTGGTCGAAACCAAAAATCACCTCGAAAACAGGGGAGATATTAACTCGATAGAAAAGTCCTTAAGGCAGAAGGAGGACCCTGTTTGTATGTTCACGGGTTTTTACTGCTTTTGGCGGGTACTAACAAGAGCGACCGTGCAGGCCTCCCATTGATACCACAAAAATCTCTCGGCATTCGCCGGTCTTCGTGCGCGTCTTGCCACGGGCCCTGCACTGAAAGCACGTGTTTTTACGCCCATTATCTCACTCCTATCTTGTTTCACGAGCGTCCCCAGGCGTGCGAGCAAACGGCCCCGCCCCAACCTCCGTCCCCAAAAGCTAGCAGCGACACTGTCCGCGCATGTCAGTTTATCCCGTTTAAAGGCTTAATTAGCGGTGGAAATCGCGGATTCCGTCTGACCTCAAATGACACCGGAAAGGCCTGGAGCGCATGCGTGGTGTAATGGATTACGATCTCGTGGAAAATCGGAAACCCAAAATCCATGAAATCACCAAAACATCAGCCGCCTTTGACATGACTACCGAAACGTTAAACACGCATACGGTGCGCCTTCATAATTTATAACGATGCTGCACTGATTAGCCTTGATATTTAACGCAGCGAAAAAATAGATGGTTTACTTTATTCTACCAATGTTGTGCTTGCTTCAAATTAAAGTAAGCGTTTTGTAAGTAAAGTCTTTTGTTTTGTTCTTTATTTTAGAGTTTTTATCCCAAATCAATCGCTATCTACACTTCGTATCCCGCTTTAGAGTGATATTTTTGTTTGAAGACGGGAAAGATTATACTGTAATGTCAGTATGTCAATTTGCACAACACCACCCACATTCAACTGAGTGAACATGCTTAAAAACCAAGCCCTTAACGTATTTGCACAATCCCAAAAGTGTAATGCCGCCTTGCTTGCTTACGAAAATATATCATTTTCCCTTTTTCCTACGCACTTAGCCAATATTTTATTACTTGTTTTCTGAGACACTGTGTTCCAATTCTTCCTACGACAAGCTACTCCGTCAATTTTTGTTTTTTGTTGTTGGTTTTTTTTTTTGGGGGGGGGGGGATTTTTAGTTTGGAGGGGGGAGGGGGGTTCCAGTGACAGTTTTGACATGATGATCATTTCCGCACCTAGTCACCAGTCTTGCCTGGACCACGGACTGGCGACTGAGCGGGACAATAACACACACGGCTATAACCACGCTCTTGATGTAGGCTGACCGCTCGGACGTCATCGAGTCCACCTGTCGACGTAGGCCTGACGCAGGAGGGGGAGAGCTTGTCGGGAAAATATCCACCGTCGTGTTGTCTTCTCCTCCATTCTCGTGAATGTCAAGACCGTCAGCGTTTTTACGTCTCCTCTTTTATATTTTTCTCTCCCTCTCTTTAACTGTGTCACGTCTGGGCGTGGCACAAACAACACCTGGCATGCTTTCGGCCCCTGGTATTTTTACTAAGCAAATAACATCATCTGTAGTCTATGTTCTTCTTGCTGTCTTTATTTTTGCTAGGTGGTTTTGGTAGTTTTGTTGGTTTTTGTCGTTGTTTTTGTTTTGTTGTTGCCGTTTGTTTGCTGTTGTTATCTTTCTGTATTTAATGTTGCTGACCAGGATAATGTTAATTAAAGATGATGATTATAGTGTTCGCATAGTTGGTGTTGCTGCTTATATCATTTGCTGTTCTGATTTTGATAACGGCGACGGTGTGCTGTTAGTTATAGTGTTGACGGCTCGAGTGGCAACGGTGATTGTGGCGATTCTTGTTACATGTGTTGGTGGTTGTCATGATGATGGATGTAGGGGTATGGTGCTTTGTGATTGCTGCTGTTGATGCTATAGTAGGCGTAATCGTCACTGTTTCTGTATCTATCTATCTATCTATCTATCTATCTATCTACCTATCTATCTATCTATCTATCTATCTATCTATCTATCTATCTGTCTGTCTGTCTGTCTGTCTGTCTGTCTGTCTGTCTGTCTGTCTGTCTTTCTGTCTGTCTATCTATTTGACTGTCTGTCTGTATGTCTGTCTGTCTGTCTATTTTACTGCCTATCTGTCTTTCTGAAAAGAAAAAAGGGGGGGAAGGTAGACGTATTAACTAGTATTTATCAACAAAATGCCAGTGCAGAGAAGCAGGCCAATCTGAGGAACGTATATGTTCCAGCAGGCCTACAGAGGAACCGAGTAGGACGGAACAGTATTATATGATAATATACTGGACTTGAAGTGCGATTGGACCGAGAAGAAGAAAAAGTGGGAGGGTTTCGACCGCCCAGTTATTCCCTGCAACCACAGACATTAGTATTCATGGCCACAATGAAAACACCAGAAAACCCAAGATAGCCGCAGGACTCACATGTATTAGCGGAAAGCTGAAAATGAGAACCTTCCTAATAAACACCCTGTCTGAAAAACGATAATCCTGTGTTCATCCGCTTTTGTGATCAGCATCTCGCCTCCTTTACGTTGCCGCCGTCTCGCTCTCTGCGTGTTTAGGTTTAGAAGTCAGACTCCAATTTTATTAGCTTTTTTCGGATACTCTCTCTCTCTCTCTCTCTCTCTCTCTCTCTCTCTCTCTCTCTCTCTCTCTCTCTCTCTCTCTCTTTCTCTCTCTCTCAACATATTTTTCTCTCTTTCTGTTCCCCTCTTTCTCCAACACTGCCTCTTTCTTTTTCTCTTTCTCTTCATCTTTTTTTCTCTTTTTCTTTCTCATTCTCTCTCTGTCCTCCCCACGCCACCCCTCTTTTTTGGTCATCGCCTTTATGTTTATGCGGGTGAGTCAGTGTGTTAGTTTGTGAGCATGCGCGCGCGCCCGCGCGCGTGTGTGCGTATGTGTGTGTGTGTGTGTGTGAGAATGTATGTGCGTTTCATTAGTGTGTGTGCGTGTGTGTTCGTGTATGTGTGTGTTGTTGTTTGTTTGGTTTGGGTTTTTTTGCTTATACATAGCACTATCTAT
>NW_004797295.1:694153-721653 GCF_000002075.1 Aplysia californica | reverse complement strand
TCGTAAGTTGATCTCACAAAATCAGAAAAAGCAATGCGTTGACCAACACAGTGTCCTTTCAAAAAGAACAGATTCGATGCAAACCGGATTACGACAAGTCTGTGGTGAATCAATGTGCTGATTTACAACTCTTTGTTCATTCATTGTTACCCCACCCTCCCCCATTTGAAATGATTTTTAAAAATGTCTCACCCATCCCACTGTTTAAACTATTTGATATGAAGGTGTGAGATGTCTGAACAACAGTGAAGAGGTTGATTCTTCCCTTTAGTGATCACGGTACTAACGTGTTTACGTATCTCAAAATGACAGATTTTTATTTTGTATTTTAAAATAAATCATGACAGACAATTACTAAATCTATGGAGTTTTGAAGAGAAAAGAGATGACTGACACGTCATTGACCAGACAACAACCCTACTTCTCAAAGAGAGAACCTAAAGGGTTAAAGAGTAATCTAATCAAGACGGCGTGATAACCCACTCATTTCAGCTTGCCACACAACTGGGCCCGCCCTAAACGAGGAGAAGAGGTGTGTGATGAGAGCATCTCTGTCACGCATCATTGACACGCATTGCGCGATAGTGCGCGCTCGGTGACAAAGTGGGGGTCATGACCCTCTCCCAGTCAAAGCCATCAGCCGTGAACACAAAGCTTTGGCGCTCTCAGCGGATCCTCGACCAGCATCGGCGGGGGGACTGAGCGCAGTCGCTGCAGTCACTTACTACCTGGGGAAGGAGAGCTCCCCCATTCATTCCGACTGGATGTCCGTCCTAGTTGGTTAGCCCTGCTGGCTCGTGCGGCTGTTTCTGCGACTCAAACTCCTAGCTCAGGAGTGGGAAGAGTTGTCAAGATTGAATTCAAAGTGTTGCTTAATCGAGCATTCCCCTCTAAAACCATAATATTTACCCTCACCCTGAGAGCTCCGCCTCGCCAATTACAAGAGGCAGGGGGCATTACTCGCTTGGCTGACCCCGGCTCCGGTCAGCAGGGGCTTTGCTAGCCGGACATCTGTGCTTGTTGTGGGCTTGATTAAGAGAGGTACCTGGTGTGGGGGAGGGTGAATGGGAGGGGGTGAGAGGTAGGGGGGGAGGGGGGGGAGAGAAGACGAAAGAAGCGAAAAGGCGGGACGAGAGCAATGCAAAAGTAAAATTGACCTACAGGAAAGATTGGTGGGGAGAGGGGGGAGGCGGAGGTGGTTGTGTACAACTACATGTATCTTATACTCCATATATATACATACATTCGTTACATATCATATATATATATATATATACAGAGAGAGATAGATAGATAGATAGATATATTATATAATGTATATAAATATGTGAGTGTGTTTGTGTGTATGTGTGTCTGTGTGTCTGTGTGTCTGTTTGTGTGTGTATACTCACGGAAAAAGTGTGCATACTTTAAACAGTCACAGCTCAATCAATTAATAGGTCAACAGTAACCAAAATTTGCACTGAGACTAAAGTAAGTTATTTCGTAAGTTGCATGAGTTTCAAAAAGAAAAAAAATATTGCTCGTCAAGGGAGAAAATTACTTGGTCTTCAATTCATTTGATTACCTTAGGATGCAACGTTTTATATACCCTTATTTAGAAATTGATTGTATAATTCACTTCCTTTCAGTTTGTATGTGTCGAAAAAACAAAAAATACAGTAATTTTTCTTCTTTCAAGACTTACCAAACCTGTTGGAAAATAATAGATGTCGAGCGTTAGGAATGCTTCAGCCTGGATGTACACAGCGAGGCGTGGCTCAAAGGTTTAACGTTCACAGCAACAGCATTGGACATTTGTAGATATAGGTACGTGTGGGAGCATCTGGAACGACGGGTGATCGAACTAGAAGAGGTAAGCCTCAGATCACAACACAGACAAGACCGACACATCCACCATATTGATTTCCAAAACAGATTGCGTCCTGCATCACTGACCGTGCGTAATATCCTTTGATTAAAACCAATCTCAGCGAGAACTGTGATCGAGGCGAGGAATCGTCTTCGGGAGATACAATTTGGGACCCTACAGACCAGCTTATAGGCATATGTACTCCAAACACTTCAGCGTAGGGCTCGATACATTTGAACGACACGTTATTTGTTTGACATTGACTAGTGACGTGTTATGTTCACAGACGAGTCTCGATTCTGTCTCCAGGAGAAACGATGAAAGGTAGAAACCAAACCATCCCCAAAAATTAGTTGAATTTGAGCAATCGCTGGAAAGAATCTGGCAGCAGATTCCCTAGCAGTTTATCCAACGATTTATCATTTCTATTGGTAGATGGCGTCAACCAGCTAACAGTGCTGCAGGTGGTCACTTGTGATACTGATGTTGTGGATTTTGAAATTTGGGTGTTCAACTTGTGATGGTTTTTTTATGAACTCTTCAATGAAAATAATCTTTCCTTACAATTTGTTTCAAGTGTTTGTTGTTAAGAAAGGGAATATTGATTTCTAGGGTTACTTTCCTTTTTTATACTCACGGAAAAGAGAAAGTGTGCCTAGAAATCAATATTCCTTGGGTGGATATATATATAATAATTATATTAATTTCCGTTGAGTCGTCACGTATTGGCGTATTTACCTATCTACAGCAGCAACAACAACAACAACAACAACAACAACAACAACAACAACAACAACAACAACAACAACAACGACGACGACGACGACGACGACGACGACGACGACGACGACGACGACGACGACGACGACGACGACGACAACAACAACAACAACAACAGCAAAGAAGTGGTCTTGCTTAACGATAGAGTGGTAGAGTGAAAGAAAAGCTTACTTGGGTGCTTATGCTAGGGAGATGAAAATTCGACAAGAAGAATGTAAGAATATTCGGCAAATATAATAACAAAAATCATTCATAGAGTTTGTTCTGCATGAATCTTTATTGTGAGGAGACAGCACATTGTCAATGAGATGTAAATTATGAAAGAATACTGAATAACAGTCTTTTCCATGTGTGTGTGTGTGTGTG
The DNA here is from genome assembly GCF_000002075.1 of Aplysia californica. NCBI lineage: Eukaryota > Metazoa > Mollusca > Gastropoda > Aplysiida > Aplysiidae > Aplysia > Aplysia californica. Next base: position 718,655 of record NW_004797295.1, on the reverse strand, counting down.
TGTGTGTGTGTGTGTGTGTGTGTGTGTGTGTGTGTGTGTGTGTGTGTGTGTGTGTGTGTGTGTGTGTGTGTGTGTGTGTGTGTGTGTGTGAAAGAGAGAGAGAGAGAGAGAGAGAGAGAGAGAGAGAGAGTTATTATTCATGTGAAAGTAGTTGTTGTCAAGTTATGACAAATCGTCCGCATAGCCGTTGTTTTCCTCTTTATTATAATAATATATATAAATAAAATCTTTCTTTTGAGTTAATAAAAATGGTGTGTTGTGGGGATTATCAACATTGTTGATACTTTAATTTTATTGCTGTCAATATTGTCTTTATTAGCATGAGCAACATCATATCGAAATCATTTAGAAGAACAATAATGATAGTGATGCTGATAACAGCAGATATGAAATATTCAGACTACAAGGACAAGACATCGGAATTTTATGCACAGAATATATAATTATTATGCAAGTGTCCATACGATAATTGTGCAGCAAGACATCAATGTAATTGTCCGCAACGGTTCCAATAATATAACAATACATGCATAAAGCGAGAAGTGCAAGAAAAGCTACTTTAGACATACATACCCAGTAGGAAGTGTTATACAGAGCACGTAAATGCCGTTAGTGATAAAACAAACTGCTATACCGGGCACATCAAGGTGTACCTTTGGTTGTAAAGTAATTGTTACTTCGTTATAATAAATGATATGTATTCTACTGTTTGCAATAATCTGCGTTCGTACGGAGAATAACATATTCATTGTTTCTTTTAGTCAGACCGCTTGCAGCAGTCTTCCGTTTGGGTTTGGTTCGCTAGTACTTTTTCATTGTCACAATATAGGAAATCATACACAAACATTTTAAAGCCAATGAAGGTTGCATTCATCAAATATCATTCCATGATTTATTGTCCTCAGAACAAAATATCAAAAAGACAACTGACTGTTTTTCTAAATTGTTTGGAAAATTTGATTTTAACTCAGTTTGAAAATATCAGAACTTGAAAGAAAGAGATGGATGCAATGCTTTGATTATTTGTATTGACTGTTTTGCACCGACCGTTCTTTTTTATATAGTATTCTGTTTGGTTTTTAGATATATGAAATAAGCTTTACTGCAAGCATAACTTTGTCAGCTCAAAACATTAATTTCGAGCGCTTTTCAAAAATCAACAACATCCTTGTTGAGTTAAGTAAATTTAAAATAGACAAACTTGAAAGGGTGTTCACTATTCACGTTGTACAATTTGCATTATAATAAATGATCGAATGTGCAGTACTGTGACGTAGTTACTATAATATGATGAGTTTGGGCTGGGTTTACGTCAAAATGGCAAATCTAAAGATATTTCCACACTTTAGGAAGAAACAAAAGAAGCTTTAGCAAGTTGTTTAGAGACAGACAGGAATGCTGAGGATAAAAAGGTATACCTAAATAAAACTGTCTTGGAATTTTATAAATACGATTCGTCTGAACTAGTTATGGCTACAATGGCACAATATACATTTTCGCATTCACTTACATTAACTGTTAATGCGTCTTCGTTTTTCTTCTTTCGAAAATTACAAAGTCTTCTTAATCTAGTTTTCAAATTTTCTTTATTGCATTGTTTTTCAAAGTTTCTCTTCTGCATATTACAAAGGAATAAGGATTCATGATTGATGAATCCCACAGATGTTATTAAACATGAAAAAAACAATCGCCAACTTGATTATTTTTCTTTATATTATCCTGAATTTGAAAATTACGGCAACATGTGTTTTTCTTTTCTGAAATCGGGTCTTTCAAGATTGAGCGATTATCAGTACAGAAAAGAATTCAGGCAAATACGCAGGAAATGATGTCAGTGTTATATGAATGTGCACTCCACATAGAAGAGTCCTGCATTCACAAAAGCATTACATTGAGGGAACACTGTGTACCATCGATGTAGAATAAGAATTGGTACTGACGCCTTCTGAAAAGAAAAATATTTATCAAGTGAATTCGGAATACAATACGTGTGTTAAACCTATCTTCATGCAAAAAAGTTTGTTTAACGTTTAAGAATGTTAAAACTCTCATCACCTTGTCAACTCCACGGTTCAGTTCAAGAAAGCCGTATGCCATATTTGTCTAAAAATTGATTTAAAAATTATTATTTTTTTTGCTTTCCTGTGGCCGAAGATCTCTCTTAGTCACAATCTTTTCCATTTGAGGATTAAACTGCAAATAATTTGTATACTGTCCGATTCTCACATCGAAAAGATATGGGACCGAGAAAGATCTGCAACCGCAGAAAAGCAAAAAAGTCGACTTACAACAAATGTTGCATACGATTTTCTTGAACTGAACCATCGATCTGTGTTAAAAGAAGCAATTTATGTAAGTGCTCTATGTTATATAATAAATTACACAGTGCACAGAGAACAACGTAAATAGAGCTCCTGAAAATCTGTTCTCTCTCTCTCTCTCTCTCTCTCTCTCTCTCTCTCTCTCTCTCTCTCTCTCGCTCGCTCGCTCGCTCCTGTCTCTTTCCTTCTGCCATTTGCCCATATCTTTCCATTTATCTTTTTCTCTCTCGGTGTACTTAAATAAATACATTTATTATATATATATTTCCCTTCTCTCCCCTCCCTCCCCCTCCTTTCCCCATCTATTTTTCCTGTATCTCCCCCCCCCCCCCCTCTCTCTCTCTCTCACACTCTCTCTCTCTCTCCCTCTCTCTCTCTCTCTCTCTCTCTCTCTCTCTCTCTCTCTCTCTCTCTCTCTCTCTCTCTCTCTCTCTCTCTCTCTCCCTCTTTAATTTACATGACAGTCACGACCATCCACTTTCAGGCAGATTCTATAAGAATGAATAATACTGGTGAGCCACGAATAACAAAGTAACAAAATCAGCGTTAGTCCAAGAACTTGTCATACGTGTATATTATACTTTTCCTCTCAATGTTAAGGCATTTAGAAAAAAAATTCATTAGTAACTCCTGCAGAGTCACCCACTGCATCATTTTTATAATGACGGATGATTAGGAATTGCATGAATTCAGAAAATATATAATGTTATTAGTGGTCTCTTTCAAAGATACGATGAGTCGATTCTTTTTTCAAGTGCTAGTACACACAAACAGCAATGGTCATTACTTTATTTGACCATTGTCAGATTATTCAGGCTGTCCTCATTCAAATAATCCATAGCGGTCAACAAAAAGAATTGATCTGAGATCATAACATGATGCATTGTTCGCAGCAAATACTTGAGAACAGTTTTACACAAAGTAGTGAGCTACTTGTCCTCAGCCCATATTATGTTAAACGGTTGTAAGACACTGTGGCACACTGTGCTGATAGTAATTGTTATAGACCCCCCCCCCAAAAAAAAAAAACCCCACCTCTGGCGTGATGCGGTATCTGGTCTTATCTTATCATTATTTAAAAGATTGTTTCGTGAGATGTTTGATAATGAATCGACAGTTAAGTGGCTAGCCACGAATTGTTCACACCAAAGCGATTTTTCCAGTATGGAACGTCTGCTTTTCCAAAGCTGAATGGAGTTGCGAAATACTAATCCACTTTTCATCAAATTATGTTTATGTTTCACCAACTGCCGATCTCAGCTGTTACTTGAATGGACTCTCATGTGCCTGTTGAGATTGCCGGATTGTGAGAAGCGAAGCAAACAAAGCTTGCACTGATAGGGCTTTTCCCCGCTGTGTATTCTCAGATGTTTGGTCAGGGTAGAGCTGTCGGAGAACGCCTTTTTGCACATCCTGCATCGGTAGGGGCGTTCTCCCGAGTGTGTGCGCATGTGCGTGGTGACAGAGGAACTCTGGGAGAAGCGTCTCTCACACACTGGACAGTGGAACGGTTTCTCACCAGAGTGAGTCCTCAGGTGTGCCGTTAGGTTTGCGGCCTGGGAGAAGGCTTTGTTGCATGTGCTGCAGCGGTAAGGCTTTTCTCCAGAGTGTGTGCGCAGATGTGTCTTCAGAGTACTTGGACGCGCGTACGTCTTGCCGCAGAATCGACACAGGTTGGTCTTGATGAGGCCACCGTCGAGTCCCGATCCCGTGGACAGAGAGCGGTCCGGAGGGAACCGCGTGCGCTTCAAGACGTGCTGGTGATGGTGGTGGTGATGATGGGTCATCTGACAAAACTTGCTCTCTTTATAGGAATCTGATACCGGTTTGTAATACACAGCCGTGCGTGGGTCTGGTGGCATTGACCTGTAGTCGGTGGTGAAGTGAGAAAAAGGGTGGGTTTGGTTTGGGTAGCTGCCGCCGCAATGGCTCTGTAGACTAGACACAGGCGATGAGTGGTGGTACTGCGGGATGGCCGCGGAGGGCGGGGGTGGCAAAGGAGGTGGGCTGGGCGGTTGTAAGGCCCAGTTTTGCCCCGGACCACATGCACTGCTAGATCCAGGTCCACAGTTGTACTGGCTAGGCCCCGGGCCCAACGGAGGTGGAACACCCACGTTCATACTCATAGACACATTGACGCTCATGGCAGGAAAGTGTACGTTCGCCGTCTGCACTGAGGACGGTTGTAGGTTTGGGCTGGGGCAAGCTTCGGGGTATTGAGAGTATTGGGCGTGTGACGAGGGCACTAAGCTCTGAGGGGCGTAAGAACCTTGCGGTACTGAGGGGTTGTGGTTGACAGCGTAGGCGAGCCCCTGGGGCGGTGCGTGCGAGTACGGGTGGTTGTGGTGGTAGCCGTGAGGTCCAGGGGACGGGATGCTGTAGCCCGTCATGGTCTGTGAGGAGCTGTATGAGGCAGAGTGACTGAGATGCGGCATGGGTCCGGCCGAGTGGGGCGGGGGAGACAAAGGGGAGAGCGACCCTCGTAGGTCTGGGTGAACTACAGCGTGTTTCAGTGACAGCAGGGCGTCCGCTATCTCATGTGGAGCTTTAGGTGGGTGGTCTCTGCGGGACAGAGAGAATACACAGAAAAATAAGTCAGTAAAGTAATTCCCAAAATAGAATCAGTTTTCAGAATAGTGATTTTGATCTTGGGGAGCACTATCATATTGATAAAGAGTTAGCGTGTCAGTAATCCCATCGTCATCGTTATCACTTTTCGATTACTTTCACCAACGGAATATTTTTCTTCTAGCCGTCGCTGACTACTACTTTCTCCAGTGACTATCAAAAGCTGGCATTTTTTATTTTTTTAAACACCAGGCATCCAGGACTCGGACCTCTTAAATAAACACGAAAAACGAAATAACTTAGGAATTTAAAAGACAACAAAGTCACCTTTCGTGTTTTTAGGCTTCTTATTTTTATCCTTATCCTTACTGTTGGGTCGTTTCTGTATTTATTTATTTATTGTTCATTTTTTTAAAATAATTTCTTGCTTAACGAATTCTAAAAGTTACTTATCCGTTCACCAATGCGTACAAGTTGGCCACGATTGTGACCAAACTGAAATCTTAATAATAATAATAATAATGAAAATAATTGTGACCAAACTGAAATCTTAATAATAATAATAATAATGAAAATAATAATAATAACGATAATAATAATAATAATAATAATAATAATAATAATAATGATAATGATGATGATGATGACAATGATAATGATTATGATAATAATGATGATAATGATGATAATATTATAATGATAATGATAATGATAATGATAATGATAATGATAATAATAATAATAATAATAATAATAATAATAATAATAATAATAATAATAATAATAATAATAATAATAATAATAATAATTGCATTTATATAACGCATATTCACGCTCTACAGCATGCAATATGTGCTTTACAACTCTTAATACCCCATCAGACCCTATTATACTTAGAAACATTCTCAGCTTCCAAGAAAGAATATTATAGTGCTGAATGCAATTTGCGCTCAAACACTAATAAACTGACATCTTTCCGATTTTTCATCCGACCGAGCTCAGAGGGTTTTTCTTCCTTCCTGGAATCCACCTGATGAAGACTTTTCACGACATGGGACATGTTCTAAGCGATCTATGTCCCCAAAGCCTACTGTTTTGTGCGGAAAGCTGGAAACAGGATACAGTTTAACCTCGCACTAAATATTATTATAAAGGATAAGTTTTACACGCCCAGAAGAAATCTTTTATTGAGACGTGTATTTATAGAATATTGTACTTATTTCTGACGGTCAAGTTCCTGTCGCAACGAACTTTGTTGCAACAGTAATTACTGTAGGTGGTGGAGGGGGTGGGGGATCTTGTGGAACATTTATTTATTTATTTATTTATTTATTTATTTATTTATTTATTTATTTATTTATTTATTTATTTATTTATTTATTATTTGTTTCTTAGGGGGGGGGGTCATTTAATTTGTTTGCTTCGACGTTTCTTTGTTTTATTATTTGCTTCATTGTTATTTTGTCATAAATTTCATTTCTCTTTGATTCACGTTGTTCCATTTTATTTTTCGTTGTTATTCATTTATTTCAATGCACATGTACCTAGATCTATCTTTAAAGTCATATGTGTAGCGCCTATTTATTTAATTTTTTATCACTTATCCATTTGTTTTGTTATCCTCCTATCCACTGTTCAAGATTCAATTTATTTGTGTAATTTAGACGTTAATCCGTTTGCGTTTTTTAGGGGGGGGGTCTAATTACAAATTATCTATTTTTTCTCGTTATGTGTCTTTTATTACATTCGGCTAGATTCGTCTATCAACCTACAAGTTACTCTGTAATTTATCCGTTCATTTTAGGCATGCCTATTGAGTGTTTATTGTTTTTACGCGCTTTAGTGTTTGATTTATTTGTTTGTTTTTTCCTTATACTACTTAATATTTATGATTGAATTCATTCATGTGATTATTCATTTTTCACTATTTTTTTCTTAATTTGAGCTTCAATGACTTCTTTAAAAGGAATCTCTTTCACTCAAAAAGCTGTTTTAATTTTTTGTTATTCTTCATAGCAGCCTTTTTTAAATCAACACTTCTAAGCTTTTACTGAACCGCCCTTGATTCCGTAATAGGAAGGTCATGTTCTCTTATTAAAAAAAAAAATTTGTTTACTAATTCGTTCGTTCGTTCGTTCGTTCGTTCGTTCGTTCGTTCGTTCGTTCGTTCGTTCGTTCGTTCGTTCGTTCGTTCGTTCGTTCGTTCGTTCGTTCGTTCGTTCGTTCGTTCGTTCGTTAGTTAGTTAGTTAGTTAGTTAGTTAGTTAGTTAGTTAGTTAGTTAGTTAGTTAGTTAGTTAGTTAGTTATTATATACAACAATTTTCATGTATTACCGATTCATTAATTTGATTACCTGAGTGTTTGCCAATCCTATTAATTTTTTGTTTTTAATACATTTATTATTTATCTATTTATCTATTTTTGAGTTTATACGATTGCACAGACTGTTCACAAGACGTATGCCCTGGTGAACTAGATCTATATCACATCACGGCGGCACATGTAATGCACTATCAAGTCTAGGAACAACATCAGATTGTTAAGCACAAGAAAGCCCTGCCTTGGACAGAGACGTCTCTGTCAGGTCTAGTGTGTGGCCTATGCTCCTTTGGGAGGGGGGGGGGGGCGGTGAGGACGATTGATGATGATGAATTAAAATTAATAAGCGTGCTCACATGACCTTGCGCAGTTGTGAGCCCCGTGAAACAGGTTTTTTTAAAAAGAATTTAATTTTAAAATGATAATAAAGTTTCGAATATGATTTCGAATTCCATAGCAGCATCTGTTAAAATTTGCTTGGAATATTAAAATCCTAACAAGTCGGGCGTAGCAGCTGTTTCCTTATAACTTATTGCTGTTTCGTACTGCAATATACCTGCTGGCGCCACGAAACAAAACTGTGTTGATGAATTTTTCTTTTAAAAGAATAGGACAGTTAGCAAAGATGTTATTTTTTCTTAACTGCTTTCGAAGCCAATTTACAGACCCTCTCTCATTCACGTGTCGGTGTTTAGTCACGGAGACATTCCACAACCCTTCTGTATTCGGCATTGCAAGTTCTAAGCACAAATATGTGTTTGTTTTATGACGTCTTTGTACCTAACCGAACCCCCAAAATACCAGAACTTGCTTGGGGGCAATGTTTTCTATCAAATGCCATTTCCCCTTCGTCTTTCTCCCAAAAGGGTACGTTTTTGACCCTCTGTCTTGCGCCAGTGACTGGTAAACACGGTGGTCAGCCACTTTCAAATATAGCTCTCTATTTTTCAGACATGACCCAGACAGATGCTAGAAGCAAAATCACGCCCTCCGAAACGTTACGTACAATGTGTTTTTATGCATGAAAAAAAACCCGGAAAGAACTCAAGGATAACATTGTGTAATCAACCTGCCACAACCCAACTTTTCGCTAGCTATGGTTCCGTTTTAGCAATGCCCATTTTTTTTTACTTTAAAAACAACAACAAGAAATAAAAGATTTGAATTTTAGAATTTGTTGATTAGCCTTATAGTTTCAAAAATTCGATACACGTCTACATTTACCAATTGCTCTATCATAATCATTATAGAAAATACAAGAACAACACGAGGAATTGGGAAATATTGCAGATCTTTTGTGTCTTTAGAGCATTAAAACGTGCATCATGTTTACTGAGATTGAAACCTTTTGGACGAACAGGGTATTTGTGTGAGACCATAATGTATTCTCATTGAATTCGCTCAAATTTCGAAGTCTGGCTGAAATTAAATTAGAGCATGCAGAAATACATGTTGAATTTAACTCACAAACGATAACTTTCAGAAGACAGCCTTTCGTTGTCCAATATATCTTTTGGTAGTGAACTAGTTAATGAGCATCATTAAACGCATTTATTTTAGTAAGACTGACCCAAAGATTCTGTAAAGCACGATGTCTCATGTCAAATCTGAACTTCACACTTGCAAAATTTATCCAGTTAACCTTTACCTCGTGGTCACGGTAGAAAAAACGACCGTTCACAAAGACAAATCTAGAAGAAGAAGATAGTCGTCAGCCACCCTGAGAACAAGTTTTAAAACTGTCTGCTGCAGAAACAATTGCTGCACCTTCGAGTGGGGATTTACACCTCTGAAAACACAATGAAGGCTACGTCAGAAAGGGCACGGACAACGGAGGCCAGTATTGATTCAGTTCAAAAAAATGTTTTAAGTGATCTACGAAAGTTATCCACTGCCGTATTGGACAAACAAAATATGAGTTTTCAGAAGGGTAGTTTGGTTTGTCCATAACTGGGTTAGACAGGGAAATATGTGAGAGTGAAATTTTCAGAGGGTGAAAGCAAATTTTAAAAAATAATAATAAAAGAAAGAAAAAGAAGGGGAAAGAGGGGAGAGTGAGTGAGTGAGTGAGTGAGTGAGTGAGTGAGTGAGTGAGTGAGTGAGTGAGTGAGTGAGTGAGTGAGTGAGTGAGTGAGTGAGTGAGTGAGTGAGTGAGTGAGTGAGTGAGTGAATGAATGAATGAATGAATGAATGAATGAATGAATGAATGAATGAATGAATGAATGAATGAATGAATGAATGAATGAATGAATGAATGAATGAATGAATGAATGAATGAATGACTGAGTTCTCTTGTATAAATACCACACGGCGTTACAAAGTACGAACAAAAGGCATCGTTCGTCTATTTAAAAAACACCGCATGAGAAGAATGTAGATTTGAGTACTTGAGAAATCTAAAAGGTATTATTATAATTATTATTGCAAATGACAAGGAGGGCAAAATAGATTGTCCGAACACCTTAGGCTAAGTTTAGTTGTTCCTGGTTATTTCATGAGAATGACACCACACTGACAACGAGATTTGTATGCAATGCCACTCGGAAAAAGAAATATCTTCGTTTTCTGCTTATCGGACTAGACGAAAACAGAAAGGTCGGTAGGCTGCCCATGGGTACTGTACAACTTTAATTAGATAAATAAAATAGGACAAAAGCACACCTGGCCTGAGCTTGATCTGCCCCCAATGAACGTGAAACACTAAACAAATGCGTATTTACGTGGATAAAGTGCTTGTGAGTAAGTAAATGAGTAAGTGAGTTCGTGAGTGACGGAATGATGAATGCATAATGAGGTACGTGTGAGTCTCCTCAGTTTTTGATAAATGCTGGGAAAAGAGCAATACACGATAGACATTTCCTATAACAGGACAACAGGCAGAATAACTCAGTCTTGAAAATCAACAAAGACCAAAATAAATGAAACTTCACATTTTTAGGCATGGGTATCGTATTAATTGAAGAAAAGGTTTAATTTCTTTCCTTTAAAAAAAAAACAACTTCGCAATGTTAGAATGATAGGGATGTAAAAGAAAGAGCAAACTTAATACAATGTGTTGCAAATGCTATATATCTGTCCTTGAAATAAACACGACAGTATCTCGAAAAGCAACTACCATTCATGTCCAACGGACAATTCTCATATTTCACAAACTTATAATACTACACGTTGTGTATGTGTAGCTGTCAGAGTGCGACGGGGGAGAAACTCCAAAGCATGTAAATCCTTGATGCTATAATAAGAGCATAATATTGTTGGGACACAATCAAAGTCAAAAACGAACATCTTGATGCTCAATCCAAGTGACGAGTTAGAAAGTATTTCCGGACCGCAGTTGTACTCTTAAGGCAAGAAAGAACCGGAGAATCTCTCCAAGTTTTCTTCACGAGGATTCAGAAACCGTAAAACATTTGGTGCAGAAGCTCATCCTAGCAGAGGTTTCGTTCCAAGGTCCGCCGCGCCCAGCCCAGCTCTAATATTAGTGACCCAGACAAATCGCACCAGGTCTTCCCTTTGTTTTCATTGTGAGGATTACAATAGCCCAGGATAGAAGAGGCCGAAGAGGGAGAGAAAAAAGTTAGGCATAGTGTGAGTTCTTTTCATGATCTAATTTAATTCCATAGGCAAAATCATAGACAAGAACAAAATTAAATGTCTGAGAATCTGGGATTGTAAAAATATAGAGCAATCCAAAAAGTTCAAATACTTTTATTAAAATAATGCTCATCACAATGACCTTCTTTTCCAACGGAGGGAATATTAGGATTAATATTCTAATACTTTAAATTCCCATCCTTCAGCCTTGTGCACAGTATGGACAAGCGTAAGTCGGTTCGTGTTTTTATAGCCTTTAATTTAAGAGAGAAAGGTTCAATTTTTTCCCTGTAAGGGCTAGTTGAGTAGGTGACTGTGGTGTTAGTGGAGTCAGTTGGCAGCCACATGAACCCACCACAGTTGGTGGATTCTTTATTAAATTTACCCCCCAAAAATTTAGAGCGATGAGTTTATAAAATAATTGTTCAATTCACATCGCCTAGCAAAACAACACAAAATTATAAAGGAGAGTTTTCAGTTAAGCTACAAAAAATGTCTAAGAATGGAAAGAAAGGGTGTTAGAAATGTAATATTGTTATGCATTTTATTATGCCACCACTTGATTGAGAAAATGTTTTCAAGCCCAATCGTGAGTACCGACTTGACACAGATTGTGAGAATAGACAATGAAATTATGTATAAAACTGAACTTTTTAAAAAATCGCACCCAATATGCGTGACTTTTGTTCTCAGAATGGAAACTTCACTAACATGACAACTGGTTATCTTTTACAATTTTATTTCTAGTGTAGTTCTCGTATTTTTACTTTTTTTCTCTTGTCATTTGTCAATGTTCATTTTTAAAAATATATTAATGCAAAAACATTACCCGATATCGAATTCAAAGTAATCTTGTAGACGAAAATCCAAGTTGACTCCGCCATTGAATAACTATTGTGTATTCGTCAAGCGCTGTTATAGGAAAGGATCTTGGTCATATATTCTCCGGTGGCTTTCAAAAGTCAGTTTGTTTGATATCCCCAGTGGCAGTAGTGTTGCGGTTCGAATAACGGCAGGCCGTATCTGTGGCCAATTATGAGAGTCAGAGTTTCCTCAGAGTCCTCCAAGAGACTCGGCTCGCCGGCCTCGTTTAAGCACCTCCCGCAGTTTACTTAGCAGCGCCGCTCCCCGACACGTCGTCTCACTGACACAGACTACCGTTACAACATACGTACACAGATTTGTGCCCAGCTGGCATTTCAGAGCTCAAAGTTGTGTGGTCACTACGAGGATTCATTAGTGTTTGTCAGTCCCCGCAAACATTGTTGTTGTGATAATTTTTCTCTAAGGGTATTGGAAAGGGGAAAAGGGGAGGGGATGTTTTTTTTCTTATTGACATTTTTCCTTATTTCCTTATTTTATCAATGGTTTATGTGTTTATTACGGTTGCCATAGTCATTATGGGATGTTCTAAATATACGATATCAGGTTGTGGAGTAGGTTTTCTTCAGTGACGGTTTGTTATTCCTCCCGAGTTCAGTTTTCTTTTCTTTTTTTTAAATTTATTCTTTAATGATATCACTCGGGGGTTTTTTTACTCCTGCTTCTGAAAATGTCTTCGGCTATACGTATTTTGGCCTGTTTCTACTCCAGTCTAGTCGTTGCGGAGGAGCCAACAATTATATTTCTTCATATTTTTTCCTGGAACAATAAAGGGGCAAAAACGTTTCTAAAGTTTGAAGGAATCGTTCTTTTAAGAAATTCTGAGTAAATGTACCAAAAATTTTTCATCGATCTGGAAAGGCTCTTAATTAAATCCATAAACTCATACATGGGCCTGTGTGTCAGAAAAAGGGAAAGGAAGAGAGGGGAGAGCGGGGGGAGACAGACAGACAGACAGACAGACAGACAGACAGACAGACAGACAGACAGACAGACAGACAGACAGACAGACAGACAGACAGACAGACAGACAGACAGACAGACAGACAGACAGACAGACAGACAGACAGACAGATATATATATATATATATATATATATATATATATATATATATAGACTCTATATACGAAGGCGTATTTCTCAAGAATTTAACATACATTTTTGAATGACCAAGAACTCCTCTCATACGTAAAAACGAACAGTCCAAGAGATATTCTAGACATCCCCTGCCCTGCCACCAATTCGGGAAGTAATTGACCATGCCCTTCCCACCATTAACAAGTTTTCACTAACAAAACGAAAACAGTCGTAGACGAGCCAGAACGAGGCCAATGAAAATCAGAACGAGTTAATTTATTCCACGTTTCCAGCAATAACAGCACCTGCAACAGACTGAGAGAAATGGAGGTCTCCATTTGAGGTTATATTTCCTTACTCACTGCTTCGGGTAATTTAATGTGAATCAGTACACAATTTTCCATGTTTTAAGTTTCCCGTTTTATTTATAAGATCTAGGGAACCTGCTTCTGTTTTGGACTTAATGCTCTTCCCGTTTGTGGAACATTATCCGTATTTATGTTTCAGTTAGTAATTCAAATTGTTAGAAAAATATACACACATTTAACGGAAGGGTAAGCAGCTCTGCGCGTTTTGTCGCTTATAAACATGTTCGTTTATATCGAGATTCTTGTCACTCATATGTCTTTTTAATGAAATGTTCTTTGACTCAAAGTTTAGAAATGTCAGGCTACAAAGTGAACAAATATGTGTGTCTTTGCGTGCATGGGCATGAATATGTGGAAACGTGAGTGCATGTGCGCGTATGGGCGTGTGTATGAGAATATGTGACGTATGTGAAATGGGGAGGAAGGGGATACTGTGTGAGAAAGAAATTGAGAACAAGAGAGAGACAGAACGGGAGGGCAAAAAATAAATAGAAAAAGAGGGGGAAAGGAAGGGGAGAAAGAGGGTGAGGTGGCAAGGGCGGGAGGGGGGAAGAAGAAAGGAGATGACGGGAGGCAAAGAATTAGCAGAGAAAAGTTAGATATAATGAGTGTTTGACTGCTAGCTACTTATGATGATGATGATGATGATGATGATGATGATGATGATGATGATGATGATGATGATGATGATGATGATGATGATGATGATGATGATGATGATTACAGCCAAATTTAGCCTATTACTTAAAGTTTCTTTTTTCTGCTTCCAAAATAAAAAATTCTATAGATCCCGTCTCTTCGTACATTACACCAAATTGGGTACACTATTGGACTTTAAAATCTCGGTATACGTATCGCCAGGAACTACGCTATGCACAGCGTTTGGAAAAAATGCACGCATGAGTAGGTGTACATGATCCACCTTGATAGACCGATACAACAATTTGCAAGTGCAAATCAAATCCTTTCCTTTGATAGCGCATTGGTGGCCAGTTGCTATCCCAAACTCTGTGTTACGTGGCTAAGCTAGCGTCTAAACAAGCTGAAGGGGTATGGAAGTCACCCGTTCAAAATGTTAGTTTGAGTTCTTTACGAGTGCAGGACAAACAGAAAATAGAGAACAGTGGTTAGGAAACACAGCTGTAATAGGATAGGGGCGGCCCGTTTGCCCAGAGCATTAAGCGTCAACCACGCATATTAATTATGAACAAACACTTGTAGCCGATTCCAGAAATCTGGCTACCCACACCGCACCACTTTCCACAAGTCCAGGGCTTAAGTCTGTGTCCGGGTGAGTTCTGTTTTTAGTGCGACAAGAGCGTCCATTAGCATAGGTAGCCGCTTACAGCGTTTCCTTTATCGAGTAGACTAAGTACTTCTGCCAGCTTAATATGGTCGGTGTTATTCAGAATCGTATGGGGCATTTTCTAGACAGAGGTTCAGCTTTAAAAACCTACACTGTGTGTCTCTCGGGACTTGGCCCTTTTTCGTTACGGGCTGTACTGACTGAAATTAAAGAAGGGAGTGAATATTGGAGGTATATTTTATCAGTGGACATCGTTGGGTTGTAACACTGCACCCCGAGAGAAACAGAAGGTGACCATGTGACACGTTTGCCTACCTCCTGTGCTGACATGTCAACGCTAAAGGAACTCTTAGAGTAAAGAAAGTTGCGTTTGTCTGTATAGGAAAGACCCAGCTTACACATTTATCTACTGCTTTATCTATCCCCCGGTTGAAAATTAATTTACACTGTCAAAAAAATTTCAACAAGGCAAATGTTAAGTTTTTGTAACCAGATGCGAGATTCAGTCTTGGCGAAGTTTCACAACTGAAATGTTTCATGAAAGCTATACATTTGTATACTGCCGTGAGGCAATGCCCTTACTTGCGGCATCTTGAGGCCGTAAGAAAATACATGTCTAAGGAAAAATTGTCAGCGCTGTAACTGAAATACCATATCTTTTAGGGCTAATTTCACTAAAATACACAATCATTGTACATGAAATGTTTATATGGGATGAAACTATCATAGAACTGGAGCACCTCTATCATGGAGTAAACGTATGTGGGTCCCTCAAGATTTCTTTCAATATATCCCACCCTGTAGAACGTAAAAGTAAACTTAAAACCTCCATTCGGACCTTACTTTGCCCTACTACACACATCCGGGGTCTCCACTCTCTGTTGACCCTCATATGGATCGCCTTGACGCCATCCGCGAGAGGCTCTTAATTTTAACTTATTTTAAAGATAGGAGGAGGGGGGTGGTCGACATTTACTTCTACAAAAATAACCATGGTCCAGTGTATCACGTACATAACTTTGCAGCAATATAGTTGCAACTAGCCAGTGAAACTTTGTAAAAGCCACGACCGGCGAATATTTTTTTGGTCGACTTTCTTGATGAAAATAGTAAAGATCGTATGCGATCATTTGAGGGTGTAATAAAAGCGCAAACGGTATAAGATTAAGTCGAAAAAAGACGTTTAATTTTTTAAACTTTGATATGACATTTTCATGATATTTCTACTGCATCAGTATCCAAAGTGGTTTATAAACGTGGCTTCTCATACAGGAGAGGATCCAAACGGGACATTAAGACACATCTAGCCTTCTGTTAGTGGAGACAACTATTCTCTTGAAAATGAAGAAAGCCTTTTGTTCGAGTCTTTGCATGAGTGGGTTCCTATTTTCTTTTTCTTAACTGACTTTTCACGCTTTGGGTGTTTTTTGTTGTTGTTTGTTTTTTGGGGGTTTTTGAGGGGGGGGGGTGTTCTTTGTTGCTGTTGTTGTCTTTTTTTGTTTGGGGGGCGGAGGGGGTAGCAGCATTCTTTTCCTAATTATCTTATATCCGTGGCTATCTAGATTTGTACTTTCATAATCATGTATAGTCATTGAAAATAATTCATTGATTAATATTGTGATCACGTGTCACTTTTCAAAAAAGGAGAAACTTGTAGGCAAAAAAGAATCTAAGTGGTGGGAGTTGTATCATACTATACATGGAGTTCGTTAAGCCATAATTCTAGAATGATCTTTGATCAGAAACAGATGCTCGATTATGTCACTTTCATGCTTAGGAAGCCTTTCATAAGCTTTCATATGCAACGAACCTGTGCTGTTATGTGTAATGCATATTGACTTAGGTTGTGGGAAATTAAGAGGAAAAGAAACCCTCTTTCTGTTTCGAAAACTAACGAATACCATGCATGTTGCGTCTTCCTACCTGTGCATACCATGTGTCTCGAACCCTTCCTCGCTTTATACCGGGAGTTGATATGAACCGAATACTGACGGATGGAGAAAAACCAACTCCATTTACTTGGTACTGTTTTTCACTCTCCAACAGTCATCAGTACTGTTCGGTTACAAAAAGGTATACAATTATTCGTCATTCGCAAAATAATAATATGTAAATAACTATTGTTAACATTCTCTCTCTCTCTCTCTCTCTCTCTCTCTCTCTCTCTCTCTCTCTCTCTCTCTCTCTCTGCATAGATGTTTATAATAAATAAATCATTCGTATGAGTTTATCATGATTATTATTGTTATTACATTATGACCCTATTATTATCCTTATTATGATCATTGTTATTGCTATGTTATTATCACCGTTGTTGCTGTTATCAGAATTGTTTTGATTCTCATTATTGGTATTATTATTGTTATTAGTATTGTTATTGGCACTATTATTAGTACATGTAGTAGCATTTCTATCGTTAAGGATAAGTATCATTTTCATTGTTATTATTATTATTATTATTATTATTATTATTATTATCATTATTATTATTATTATTTTTATTTTTATTTTTATTATTATTATTGTTGTTGTTGTTGTTGTTGTTGTTGTTGTTGTTGCTGTTGTTGTTGTTATTATTATTATTATTATTATTATTATTATTATTATCATCATCATCATCATTATTGTCTTTTATCATTATTATTATTATTATTATTATCATTATTTTCATTGTTGTTTTTATTATTACTATTATTATTATTATCATTATTATCATTTCTACTACTACTACTACTACTACTACTACTACTACTACTACTACTACTACTACTACTACTACTACTACTACTTTAATTTTATAGTTATTATTATAACCACTACATGTATTTTACCATTATTATTATCATTATCATATTTTCATCATCATTATTATTATTTGTATAATTATTTTTTAAGTGGATTTTTAAAAATATTTTTTTTTTTTAATATTATTATTATCATTATTATTATTATTATTATTATTATTATTATTATTATTATTATTATTATTATTATTATTATACCACTATTCTTATTGTTATTATTGTCAATATTATTGTTGTTGTTAATGGTGGTGGTGGCAGTGGTAACAGAAGCAGCAGCCAGCAAGTCTAGTAGTATCAACACCATTGTCATAAAGGTGCAATTGTTATGATCATCGTCACAGGTTTTGTTTTTAACTTTTTTTTTCGTTACTGCTTTTTCTGCTGCAATGATCTCTAAAATTCGTATCCATTGATCAACAATAATGACATTAATACTATTCAAACATCAATAAAATAAATTCCAGTAATTGATAATGATGATCAGCACATCATAACCTGGCAACCATCAGACATATTGGATGATTGCATCAATTTCCAACAGGAATCTTCTTCCTTTGTTTCCATCCGATAGCTTTCATTTCTAGCAAATAAAAACTGCAACAAAAAAAATGCAATGAGTGAGTAGATTAAAGTGTTTAATATTACGGTTATGAATATACTGATCGACTACGGAAAAATCACATTCTTAATGTATGTCCCATGGACAAAAAGAAAAAAGAAAAAGAAAACTCGGAATTTCCAGCAAATACCATTTAAAACACCGATTAGCATTTTTATTTCAAATTCTTTAAAAAGTGGGCTTTACTACAATAAATATTACCAAAGGGATAGTATGTGCTTTGTTTAAAAAGATAAAGCCTTTCAGATTAAAATTATGGGAGGAGGATAATATGGTATAAAGTGGGAAGAATAAATATCTAAGAAAAACGGAGGAAAAAGCCACCCAAAAATGTTTTTAGTAATATGACCAAAAATTACACATTATGATTTTAAACCCATTTTATATTACGTTTAAACATAATTGATCGAAGCAGGCGCTTGGAATTTTGAGAAAAATGGTCCGAAATGCTAAAAAAAAATGCGCCATGAAAATGGAAAACACGGGAAATTGCAAAAAGCAGATGGCCTTGTTGTTAGCGTTGTTCCATAGATCTATTTGTTCTTTTCTCTTTTTCTATTACTACGGCAGCTGCTGCTTCTGTGATGTTTTTGTTGTTGTTGTTGTTGTTGTTGTTGTTGTTGTTGTTGTTGTTGTTTTACGCTTTTGCTGTATCCAGTGGAGAATATGCAAACCATGAAACGGGCCTTGGGGTTCGATTGGGCAATTAACTTTGTCCTAAACTCCAGCCAAAGACTAGAGCAGCTAGAAGTAAATACCATTTAAAACACCGATTAGCATTTTTATTTCAAATTCTTTAAAAAGTGGGCTCTACTACAATAAAGATTACCAAAGGGATATTATGTGCGTTGTTTAAACAAATAAAGCATTTCAGATTAAAAAATATGGGAGGAAGATAATGTGATATAAAGTGGGAAGAATAAATATTTAAGAAAAACGGAGGAAAAAGCTTTTTAGTTTTGTGTTTACGGCACTGCACTCGCAAACGTCAGATCCCGGGTTCCATTCGCTGCTGTTCGTCAGCAAATGTACTTAATAAACAGTTTCCTCTCCTTATCCAGCAGCAAAATTGAGTTTAGCTTTCGGTAAAGATGCAGAATAAAATGTGAAATGTCACTTCGAGTACCTAACACTAACAGGTTACAACGTCATATGCCCCCTACTCGAATGAAGATGCCGCACAAATTTGGAACACGAAAGGTAAATATTGGCAGTATCCCATTTTACGACTTTTTAGAACTTAGACGGAACTCAGAGGAATTACTTACGAGTAACATTTGTATTCCCCGTGCCTCATTTTTTATTATATTATTTTCTTGAAGATATGGTATAGTGTGGGTTTAACGCCTAAATAACGTAATTATAACGTAATGAGTTCAGCTGAGAATCAAAACTTGAACGTTCATTCCCAAAGGTGCGCTGCCAATGAACGGACGCCTTGAAAATTCGCAAGTAAGCCAAGTTTCAAAGCGCTGCGCTAAGAATTCGTTCCAGGACCATTTACAGCGTTGTTCAGCATGATTCCGACAAAGCTATCGGTACACCCTAAGAAGGGAGTACCTTGGTTACTGATTTTTAAATAATTTTTTGTTTGATTTTGGTTTAGTTATTGTTTTTCTTCTTGTTGTTGTTGTTGCTGTTGTTGTTGTTGTTGTTGTTGTTGTTGTTGTTGTTGTTGTTGTTGTTGTTGTTGATGCTGCTGCTGCTGATGATGATGATGATGAAGAAGAAGAAGAAGAAGAAGAAGAAGAAGAAGAAGAAGAAGAAGAAGAAGAAGAAGAAGAAGAAGAAGAAGAAGAAGAAGAAGAAGAAGAAGAAGAACAACAACAACAACAACAACAACAACAACAACAACAACAACGACAACAACAACAACAACAACAACAACAACAACAACAAGACCAAGAACAAAAATTTCAAGAACAAAAATAACAAGAACAATAATAACAAGATCAATATAAAAAGAACAATAATAACAAGAAGCTAACAGCATGTCCAGTTGCTGGGATGATAGACCTTAAAAAAGTTCTTTTGGAGATGGGTTAAACTATACAACGATGTCAAACCCAAGCCTAGATTGTACTAGACCTGGCCTCAGCGATCGTACGATACGAGATTTGACTGAAACAGCAAATGAGACCATTTTGATTATGGTTTTTCAAGTGACTTCTCTCTCCGAAAACAAAAGTGGAAAGACTACTTTTTTTTTTTTACCTATTGAACTATTTTCCAGAAACTGTGTCCAAAAGCAGAAGCAGCTTAGCGTATTTCTTTGAAAAAAGATCGCATCCATCATATCGTGGATATAGTCAAAGTTGACTTCACATGATAACTAGATATCATGAGGTTGCGGGTTCGGGGTTCTAGCCTCTGCTCGGTCCGACGTTATGTCCTCGGGAAAGGCACTTTACAGGAATTTCCCATTTGGCTCGGTCGTTTCTGAGATGGACGTTAAGCTCGGAGGTCCCGCCTCTTAAATAACCTTATAGTATTGATAGGGGCGTTAAACCTATACCATTTCATTTTCACCAGATATGTGTTCAGAAATGGGTCGGTCCATTAACTGTTTGTTTTTGTTTTGTTTTTTTGATCACTTCTTTTGTAAGGTAGACTAACCTGTCACTGAGATGTCCATATTTGTAAGGAGGGCAGGGAGGCACGGAGAAAAAATTGGGTAATGTCTCAAGCTCCAGCGGTGCCAGGTTCAGGGAAGACATGCCGGAGTCTCCGTGTTCTCCTCTCACGGGCGTATCAAAAAAAATGTTTGGTGGGGGTGAAGGATCTTCCGGGCCACTCCTCCACACCTCGATGTTAGCAGACGCCGCTGAGCTGTATGGTGGCTCCATGTCCGTGCTGGAAGAAAGGCATTGATTATTTTTATTGGTTGTTTTGTTGTCTTTTTTTGTTGTCTTTCTTTCTTTCTTTTTTTGTTGTTGTTGGGGAGGGGGGTTGTTGCTTTTTTGTTTTGTTTTGTTGGCACTTTTTTTTGGGGGGGGGGGGGGTTGTTTTTGTTTGTTATTGTTGTTGTTGCTGTTGATATTGTTGTTGGTATTTTTCGTTTTGATGGTGTTTTGGGGTTTTTTATGGGGGTTTTTTTTTGGGGGGGGGGGGCAACCCTTATAGTCAAGTGCTTTTTTTATAATTAGACTGTCCTGAAATGCTCTAACTTGTCTAAAACAAAAGTTTACATCGTGATAATTAAGTACGAGTTAAAACTGCCTTTTTCGTAATGGGGGTGGTTCCAGTTGAAAACAAAATTATGAGAGTAGAATTCCTTCCCGAAAAGTTTCCTTTCTTGTAGATTTGGAGGGCCCTGTGGTTTTTTTTTAATAGTGAAGGAATCAAGTAACAGATGGTGCTTGTATAGCCTTAACAAAGCACAGGGAGTATAATATAGTGTACTAACAGTTGGTCATAACCAGGAAAATGTGCTTGTGTAGCTTAGATAAGGTTGAAGAATAAAAGCTCGCGACATGTATGATCGTACTATTTAAACTTTTTTTTTTTTTTTGGGTTTTTTGTTAAGTTTTGTTTCCTTATGTTGTTTGTTTGTTGTTGTTGTTTTGGGGTTGGGTTGTTGTTGGTTTTTTTGTTTGGGTTTTTTTTGGTGGGGGGTACGTTTTGAAAATAAAATTTTGTTTTAGTTTTGTTTTAGTTTTTAAAGTAGGCATCTGAAAAAATACTTATCAAAGTAATTGTAAATAAGAGCACCACTCGTTCTGATATCATGCTAAGGTGTTTTGACTATGATCTCGTTTTCACTATTGACCCCCCCCCCCCCCCCCCCCCCCTTTCTCCCTTTTTTTCGTATGACAATGAAAGTGTACTTCCCACTACACCCCACTGACCAAAACATTTGGCTAAGATTATACAAAGCCTCAAAAAAGGGCGAAACATATCAATTTCAACAGTTAAAAGATTGTTTTTCTCTAACCTCAACAATGCTGTAGTGACAACGTGGAAATTAGAAAGCAAATCAAGATTAAGTCAAGAGTTTAAATAATATTTTTGTCCCTTCAAAATCGATACTTTTTCATGGAGGTAACGTATGAGGTGATCAGATGCCTAGCAGGTTGCCTCCATAATACGGTTAGGTCTGTTACATTATATGAAAACTTTCATGCAGATAAGAGAACGCCATGATGAAAAGTTTGGGAAAATTAGGAGATAGCTTGAAATAGAAAGCGAGAGACAGAAAAAAGAGGGTGGAAGAGAGAGGGGAAGACAGACAAACTGACAGACAGAGGGGAAAGATGGTCAGTTCTTTACAAGGGCTCTAACAACATAAGAACGACCCCAGAGCAAAGGTAATCAGGGAAATCACAGGTAGATAGGTGAATCTGGGAATTTTAAGCGGTTAAAAAAAATGTTGTTCTTTGCTTCAAGTCGTAAAGTACCTCCTTTGTAAAATACTCTTTTGTATTAAAGAGAACGCAAAACTCAGTCAATTTAACCCACAGAGTTAAGATTGTAGTTTGTTGAGTTAGCAATGATTACTAATAATCACATGAGAATGATTTAAAAGTGGACAAAAATGTTGCAAGTGTGGATAAGTTTTCTAGCATATCATGTATGTGGGTGTAAACCCACGGCAAATTCTACCTGA
Source organism: Aplysia californica (assembly GCF_000002075.1). Lineage (NCBI taxonomy): Eukaryota > Metazoa > Mollusca > Gastropoda > Aplysiida > Aplysiidae > Aplysia > Aplysia californica. Next base: position 696,189 of record NW_004797295.1, on the reverse strand, counting down.
AGAATGGACACTGTTTAAAATTTTGTTTGCCGGCGATCGTTTATGTCCGTGAATGTCATAAGAAAAAAAAAGTCTTGGCTTTAATGAGTGATTCACAGTACCTTCCAACGTTGGTGTTCTGCCAGCGTGATTTTGCTTGACTCTTCCCTTATACACCTAACACGAAAAGATAATAGAGCGATACACACTTGCCAAACAAAACTTACAAATCCTCTTTTCTGACGTTAGCATACTTATTACTAATATCTATCTATCTATCTATCTATCTATCTATCTATCTATCTATCTATCTATCTATCTATCTGTCTGTCTGTCTGTCTGTCTGTCTGTCTGTCTGTCTGTCTGTCTGTCTGTCTGTCTGTCTGTCTGTCTGTCTGTCTGTCTGTCTCCTGCTTTTAGGTTACTTTATTCATTTTAACTTTGTTTTTAAGCCCCACATGCTCAAGGTTGTTTGTCAAGAAGTGGTTTAACAGAATGGTCAGCGGGCGCAAAGTATGTTCTACCAAAGATAAATTACAATCGTTATTATTATCATCATCATCATCATCATCATCATCATCATCATCATCATCATCATCATCATCATCATCATCATCATCATCATTATTATTATTATTATTATTATTATTATTATTATTATTATTATTATTATTATTATTATTATCTCTACTACTATAGATACCATTATTATCATTATCATCACCATCATCAAGTTGCACGATACACCTACGTAAATATTCACTTCCGCTTTTAAAAAAATGTTATTACTTTAACAGCTGGAGCTTTTAATTTTAAAAAAAACAACTGTTCTGAGTACTTACTGGAAGGTACATAATTATTATTGTAAATGGGTTGATTAGGGATATTTATCATTGTAACGTAAAGCCAGGATTTCACTCTCTGGATGGGTGGATGCGTCAGTCAGTCAGTCAGTCAGTCTGTCTGTCAGACATTTTTTTGTTTTTGTTTTTGTTTTGTTTTGTTGTTGTTTTTGTACCCTGCCCAATTCTTTCATCTGGCGCTTTTGTGTTTAGTAATAACAACCAACTGTGCAACATTTTGGGTTTTGAAATTAGCGGTTAGTCTTAGAGTAAACACACAGGAAATTGTTTTACATATAATAAATACATGAGTAAATAGGTAAAACAAAATAGGTTTCTTCACTCTTATAAGGTTATTTTAGTAAGTTACTCATCTAAGTGTTGCCATAGCCCCAACTTGTCAGACAGTTAGTGAAGGAATGGAATACACATATCGGCACTATTTATTAGATCGTTTAGCCTGTTACAACCCTGCCTGTGGAGACCAACCCGGGCTGAGATCTGAGGGATGCAACGTCCCAGCAGAAAGACGGAAACACTCGATGAAAATTCTCCCCACACGAGAATCGAACGCGTATTTTCTGCGTGTGATAGCAAAACGCCTGGCTGCTACACCACAGCTGCCAATGTGAAGGAGTGAGTATGTCAGTGGGTGAATGAATGGGTTAATAGGTGAGTGAGTGAGTGAGTGAGTGAGTGAGTGAGTGAGTGAGTGAGTGAGTGAGTGAGTGAGTGAGTGAGTGAGTTACTCGATGAGTGAGTGAATGAGTGAATGAGTGAGTGAGTGAGTGAGTGAGTGAGTGAGTGAGTGAGTGAGTGAGTGAGTGAGTGAGTGAGTGATTGAGTGAGTGAGTGAGTGAGTGACTGAAGGAATATAAGCATGGGATAATGAATGAATAGGATAGCAAGGCTGTCAGATTTTGCTGCAGATCATTAGATGGTAACTGACTTACTGATTAACTGACTTATTTACTGATGAATTAATTGACCAATTGACTGCTAGACTGATTGACAGACTGACTGACAGGCTGATTGATTGATTTACTTCTTTGCTTGCTTGCTTCCTTGCTCACTCACTCACTCACTCACTCACTCACTCACTCACTCACTCACTCACTCACTCACTCACTCTCTTATTGACTGACTGGCTGACTGACTGATTGACTGACTGACTTACTTCTTTACTTACTTACTTACTTACTTACTTACTTACTC
>NW_004797295.1:686096-688596 GCF_000002075.1 Aplysia californica | reverse complement strand
TATTGAGGTTAGGTACAGTTGGGTTGTTTTTTGTTTGTTTGTTGTAGTTATTTTGTTGGGGGGGGGTTGGGGGATTGTTGTTATTGTTGTTTTGTTGTTGTATGGGTGTGTGTGGGGGGGGGGGGTTACCTCCTGCTACTTTTCATGGTGTAGAAATAGTTTTGTGAGAGGCGGGGAAGGGAAGGTGGGGAAGGGGATTTTAGATTTATCTAAACTTTAACCCGAACAGGTAAATGTCTGTAGTCATGCGATGTTATGATACATGTGGAGCGTGTGAGCCTGGTGTTATTTGTATGTATGCAACATGTAACGGGTTCTGCTGGATGAAACATTATTAATATTTAGAAATTCAGATCGAATGCTAGAGAAGCAGGTTTTTTTTTAAATGCTATTCAATGGTTGTGACATTCTCTTCCAATTTTCTTTTTCCTATTTTTTACCATTGTCCACTAAAGTACCCAGCAAAAAGTATTCGTGGACATCGCTATAGGACAGGGGTTACCAGTCTACGGCCCATGGGCCAGGTTCGGCCAGGAAAGTTAGTTCATTTGGCCTTCTGCCATGTTACCATGCTCAGGACTGACTCACTCAAATAATTAGCCTTTTCGCTGAACTTTACGGTGTGAATTAAACATACCGTTATAACTTCTACCCTTTACTCAATTTTTTGGGGGGGGTTTTGTGTGCCTTTTGAAATGTTCTTTATTGAATAATCAATAAGTAAGGTGTTTTGTTTTCTTGATGTATTTAGTGTGTATCACTGAAAAAAATAGTCATCCAGCCCACACTCGACGTTCTCTTAGTTACTCGTCCTACTTTCAAAAAAAAAAAGAGAAAGTTTGGTGACCCCTGCGTTATGCTATATCCATAGATACGCCACAAGAGTGCTCTACTTCATATATTGTGACGGTTTGGATTTTGGCCTTTGGGGGTATAATACTAATTCAAAAGTACTTGACTAGACTCTTGGAGAAGGCGGTTTTGGGCGTGACAAAGTGACCTACATTATAGGATTAGTGGGATGAAGATCTTATTACCCATAATAAAAAAGTTTGTCGTGTCTTAAGGTGCGACTGGTCCTGTACCCGAACAGGGGAGACAAATTAAAGAGCGTGTTGAGAAGCGGCACTATGAGCGTCATCATCGTCGCCCGCACTCATCTGTCGCTCCTTGGAGGTACAATGTACAGCACAACGCTGCCATCCGAAGTCACGACCAGCCCCGAGCTCTGACGTCACAACGCTGTCATTAACGCTGGCTGGGCAAACGGGGATTTGAGCAAGGGGCGGACCTGCGACAAACGACTAGCAACTAATATCCGTTCACAAACGTTAAACATGTCTCTGCTAACTACAGCACATCCTATTTTTATGTGCCTTTTTCTGGTCGTTCTGTTTTTACTCTCAAAGAGTATTTCGTATGCGAGTAGATCTATTTGTTATCTCGAAATTCCGGTGGCATATCCGCCCACCGTTCATGTCACACATTGTGCTCCTGATAGAAGTGTCATATACCAAAAATTAGAGCGGGGATAACAAGTGGCTAGTATTAGTAGAACCTAAGAAGTGTAGTGATAGAACAGGCTCCTTTTGTTGTCACGCAGACTAGGAATTAAGAGTTATGAGGAGAAGAGGAGGACCAAAAGGTGTTGCGGCGTCGGTTGTGAACGTCACAAAGTCCCACACATAATGCCGGTGCGGTTTATTGCTACGCTAGAAATGCACCTTGGCATTTTAGCAGGGCCAGAAACAATGCACTTCCTTTGTGGCGATTACTTTCTCAGACATAAGACGGGGTTCGTTTTCTACCTTTCATCCCTCCCTCCCCACTGATCTCTCTGTGCGCACACGCTTATGTATGTCTACATATTATGTACGTATCTAGTGTGTGTATAAGTGTTCATGTTTGCCTGTGTGGATGAGTGGGTTGCTTTCTTGCCATTAAAAAATCCCCAACACAGACAGTGAAAGGTAGAGAGACAACGATTGAAAAAGAAATAACAAATACAAAACCTACGCATAAGAATAAATCATACAGTACAAATACGTACAACATGATTTGTAGATATATCTAGGTGTGGTTTGGATTTTATTTTCAATAAGTAGTTGTTCCACCTCTGTGATCGTTTTTTGTGTGATGATCGTCTGTAGTAGAGAAAACAATCGGCTCTCTATTTGGTGCAAAGGAAAAGAAAGAGTAATTGACTGCCAGTCCATGCATTGATGAGCAAGAATATTTTTTTTTTTTAATAAGAACGTATCTGTTCGTGTCCACAATACCGTACTTTTCTGTCAACATGAAAGGATTCCATTGTTTTATTGTTTTAGATCTAGTTGTTTTGGTTTCAAACTTCCCATTCGAGCCACATATTTCTCATGGATACACTATCTCTTCATCTTTACCATCATCATTGAGGTGTGTGTATGTTTGCGTGTGTGCGTGTGTGTGTGTGTGTGTGTGTGTGTGCGCGCGTTTATGTGTATGTGTGTGTGCGTGCGTA
>NW_004797295.1:682664-684140 GCF_000002075.1 Aplysia californica | reverse complement strand
ATGATGATGATGATGATGATGATGATGATGATGATGATGATGATGATGATGATCACGCTACAATACTATAAAAATACGCAATAGGCCAAAAGACATTTTTATTAACTCCTCCCGGTTGAGTATGCTAGCACATCTTTTCTCTAGAGCAACTTCTGTGTTTTAGTTTTCTTAAATCCTTGTTTGTATTATATTTCAGAGACTCGGAACCATGGTTTTGAGAATAACTAGCAGTCCAGTGATCATTGCATTGCTGTTCATCGCAACCGCTGGTGAGTTGGTGATCCAGAGACGAGCTGCTTTCCTCGGCTTCCTAAAAAGTCGAAAGTCGAAACCTTTGCTGTCTGAGAGTCCATTTCGTTTCGTTTTTTTGTTTGGAATATTATTTTTTTTAGGGGGGGGGGGTTGCTGTTGTCATTGTTATAATATAGTGATGGGTGAAGGATGGATTTCCTGTTATCTGTTTCTGTTAATTATTATCTTTTGTTTATTTTTGGGGTTCAAGTTTATTTATTTGATTGTTTGTTTTACCAGTCTAGTTATTCTGTGTTGTTTGTTTTTTTCTTTAGGATCTTGAGTTTTAGAAGGAAGTTATGTAAAGTTACTATTCTGTCTCCTACTGTGCTTCAGATTCTTGTTGTTTGCTGTTATTGTTGTCATTGCTATTGTTTTTGTTTCTGTTGTTATTGGTGTTGGTGGTGGTGGTGTAGATGATGATGATGATGATGATGATGATGATGATGATGATGATGATGATGATGATGATGATGATGATGATGATGATGATGATGATGACCCACAATCACATCCAATGCCGCTGTAATACTATAAAAATAGGAAATAGGCCATCAGACTTTATTAACTCCTCAGTTTCCAACGTTTTTCCTGCTTTCGATTTTGTTTTGTTCTGCGGTATTTCTGGTGATGGTTTTGGGTTTTTTTAAATTCTGTTGGTTTGTCTTTTTTATCTCGAGTTGTTTTTGGGTTTTTTGCGTGTGCGGTCTTTTTGTGTAGGATTACTCACACCACATAGGCTAACCCACTGCGTTGTCAACATACTTCTTCCCTGATACCAGGAACTGGGTGGAAAATTGTGTTAGTGCTGGAGGTTTTCGTGTCGGTGATTTCACTACGATTTTATTCTGGGCGCTTCGTTTCCGTTTTTGCGTCAGTTTTGTTTTGTTTTTTTCTCGATAACAATTGAAGGAGTAGGTTCTATCTAACTGTCTGCTTCGATGAGTACGGTCTAATCTCTTATTTTGTGTGTGCATTTCAGTTCCCGTTGGCCGCTTTTGTACAAAATATTTTGATACGTACACACGCGAAATGTGCACGCTACGGCGTATGAATACGTGCTCACAGTGTGTAGCCAACCCCAATACAGAAACACTCCCTATCACGCTCAGATAACACACACATGACACTCTCACAAACTCCCACTATTTCTCTCTCTCTTCCTCTCTCTCTCTCTCTCTCTCT
>NW_004797295.1:676816-682326 GCF_000002075.1 Aplysia californica | reverse complement strand
CACACACACACACACACACACACAACACTCACACACAAATATCAATACATTGTAGGTCTATCCAAACGCATGTGAACAAACAGATTTCTAAAAAAAACAACCATATAACTTGGGAACGGAAAAGATCTTGTGATTGTGAATTGTGGCATTATGAAGAACAGGTTCCTGATTCATACTCATATGCTGAATACAATGAATGCCAGCTATGTTTAATTTAAATCTATTTGTGGACTTATGAAATCTTTAAAGATGCAATCACAAACAAACTTTTAGCCACAAATCGAGATTTGAATTTAGGATTTGACTTTTCAGGGAAAAAGATTGCAACATTTGAGGTCCATTGAACTACTTTTCACAGTAATATTATGTGTTTTCAAATACAGCCCTAATACCATTCCCATAGCTCCTAGAGTCTTGTAGCAAGCATATCTAGGAAGATCAACCGTTTTCCATAGACCAAACGAACAATTTTCATGGACGTTCATGTTAGACGAGGGTCTTACAGAATGTTCATTCTACTAATAACACATCATGCCATACTTGTACTAATGGGTAAGATTGGCTTGTTCACTTCAAACACAAAGCAGCGCTATCCCTTTTCTTTAAGGGCATTCTATGTTTTTTCTGATTTATTGAGAAGAAAACTTTCCATTCATGAATCGTTTCGCCTATGCTCGCCTCACACTAGTTATGAGTCCTCCACATCTCTTCACAGAGAATCCAACCTTCTGCTCAATGTGCAACCAAATACACCAGAAGCATTCATTTTAGTCATGATGTCATCAGTTTCGAAAGATGACATCGATCTTGTGGAAGTTGCAGTTATTTGCAGGCTCCTACTTCAGTTTCAAAGGACTTTCAGTTTTAGGCTATATAATGAACAAACGGGAATGACACCACAAATGCGAGTGGTGTATCATCTGTATGTGTAAGTGGTATTTCTTGAAATTAAAAGGTAAGTACTCAATTTGTAACCATTAATCTCCAGATTATGTATATATAGCCTATATATTGCAGCATATTACAAAGCATTTATTTGCTTGTGTTTTAAGCACCCTGGTTTATTTTACCATTCATGGTGTTAATATTGTCTTGATGTTTATGTGATGAATAGAAAATTACTCATTTGCAACATGCAGACGAAAACAAAAAGACAGTTGAATTGCATGAAAACCTGTTATATTTAGTGCTCAAAGTTCGACCAACAGACACAAACTACCATTCATAATTTTCTGAACATGTGATGCTTGAGCCATACCTGTATTAATCCCTTTCCACTCCATGTGCAAGTTACCCGAGTAAGGTGCACGAGTATAGAGATCGTGAGCCAGCATCTAGATCCTAAAGCTTTTAGTTTTAGCGCCAAGCCCTGTTATAAAATGTCCTTTCTCTGCCGTAGATCTCGTATTTTTGGTTGTTCACAATTTTTTTTTCTTCCAAACAGATTGAGACGTTTGTGAAAGAAGCCACTGTACGCTTTCAATGAAGAGTCTTGGTAATGGCCTTTATGTAGGTCCTGACAGTGATGATGCATGCCTTGCCCACGTCCAAAACACCTGCAGTGTCCCTTCCCTACCATATTATTCGTCGACGTTACAAGTTTGCCGGATAATCTGGCTTTTTTGTTGATTTTTGTTTGTTTATTTTAGTTTTGCTTTTGTTTTTATTTTATTGAATAAACTTCTTGATTTACACCATCACTGTTTGTTGAAACATTTGTTTTTCCCCGATAATTTTACCTAGATGTTCTGTTATGAACAGAAGAATAGGGCTTACCACCTGTAATTAGACTATTCCCCTTGTATTGGAAGAGAATGTTTTTTTTACATCAAGATGTGACACACGCATTGAGTGTTTCCAAAGCATTATTTTTAGCCTTTTTATTTTACTCTTATGAAAAAGTCAACTTCCTTTCTTTTGTTTACAAAATTGTTCCGATTCTTTTGTGATGTTGCCTACGCTGATGTCTTTGTCCTTTCTATGTATTCTCCGTCCGATATTTTTATAAAAAAAACCTTCCCCATGTAGATATATTTTTTGCAAAAGAAAGCATTCCAAGTCGTAGGTATCGGTTATGCTATTTTTTCTGACATTCTATTTGTTGGTTGGGTTTGGGATTTAAATTTTTTTTTTTTGGGGGGGGGGGGGGGGAGTGTTGTTGTTTTTCTCTATATTGTAACCCTTGATTTTCCCAGGTTTTAGCCAGAAACTCTGACAAACCTAAACAAAGTAGGAATCCAGTTTATGATGTCGTATCATTTCGATGCCTTTGCATTCGTCATTGTGAGAAAAATATTTCCAAACCGATGAATAAAGTGATATATCATGGGTTTTTTTTCCTAACTCTAGTTCACGACAGCAAAGGGCAGAGCTCCACAGAAGCGACCACTGCAGTCACCGCGACTGCCTCCACCAGCACAGCCTCAGCCACAGCCTCGTCTACAGCCTCAGCCACGAGCTCAGCGACGTCTACTTCCGCCCCACAGCCTACGTCAACTGACGTCACGGTCGGAATCTCAACAGATTCTACTTCTGCAAGCCCCACTGGCGCCACAGCTTCTACCACAAGCGGTCCCACACCCACAGCTTCAGCTGACAGCACAACAACATCATCACCTACGGCCACGTCGATAGCAACATCCGCAACAGCATCCACGTCTCAGACGGCGGCGCCCACTTCGACAACCGCTGGTCCTGTCATCCCTGGAGGTCCTGACACACCAAACACCAACACCCAGCCTGACACTGTACACGTTACCACCACTACTACGGCGGCACCAACCACTACTGCCGCACCCACCACAACCACGGCAGTTGCAGAAGTACCAACAACAACAACCAGCGCTCCTGTTGTGAGCACTCCCAGGCAGCAGCAAGACCCAGGCCCCAGCACCGGCGCCGGGACCTCCAACCCTTACACTGGAGGCCGGTACAGTCAGAGACCAGCCCCGATTCAGCTAACTCCTCAACAAAGAATGATGTCGAGTTTCCCGTTCCTCTTCTACGGACAAGATATTTTCCCCTACATGTACTTCCTAAACGACCAGGCTCAAAATCGTGGACAAGGGTCGAGGTCTTCAGTTGCCAACAGCGTCGCTCCTCTTTATGCCGCAGGGATGGATATGGACGCTCTTTTTCCGTACTACTACCTCAACCGTGTAAATGCAAATAGAAATGTCTATTCTAACAGCATGTATCCCTCCCAACAACAGCAACCACAGCAGCAACAGTGGCAGCAGCAACCGTGGCAACAACCGCAGCAACAACAGCAGCAACAGCAACAACAGCAGCAACAGCAGCAACAGCAGCAACAGCAGCAACAGCAGCAACAGCAGCAACAGCAGCAACAGCAGCAACAGCAGCAACAGCAGCAACAGCAGCAACAGCAGCAACAGCAGCAACAGCAGCAACAGCAGCAACAGCAGCAACAAAGATACCAAAGTCAAAATCAGAACTATAGCCAAAATCGAAATAACTATCAAAATACTTTGGCAAACTTGTTTTGGTTTGGAGAATTTTGAACGCAATACTCTATTCAACTGGTTAAAAGTAACGTATTACATGTAATAAGGTTACGACCACCGATAGCAAAGAAACTCTTCATTTGAGTTGCTTTGTGATTCGAATCAACAAGATTGTAGCGAAACATGCAGTCTTGTAAGTCACTTTTAAAAGGTTACTGCGGTCTCAAATTACCGGTACGTTCTTTGAACAAACTTTTTAAAATGCTTATTAGTATTAGATCTACCCCGGGACTGTGTGCCCATCACTTGACAGGTAACCCACAGCTGTTGTCTTTTCCTATTTCCTGATTCGTAGAGACCGTCATGTTTGCCGATCTGTCCGTTCTCTAAATATGGTATTTAGATACGAGTCATGATAACTGGACCACGGTTTTCTAGTCAGAGGAGTCTCTTTCCTAAACATGGCTTTGTGGTAGGTGTTGACGAGAACTTCAAAGTATGATGTGTCTTATTTTGTTGATTACATCGTATTAAAACAGACCAAATTAATAATACAAAGTGGATTAAGTCCTTGTGAATGACCGGAAACGGGCTAGTGTTTGTATTACTGCAGACACTTGGACAAGAACAATTACGTGTACATGTTTATGTCTTGCCTCTTCGTATTATGAATTTCTTTTATTGCTCCTGAAGGTTCAAACAATTTAATTAACACTGTACATGTATCAGGAACCGCAGTCTGAAATAGCATTTCTGATAAAGTTTACAGAGGTTTCCATAATAAGAAATTGCGCTGGTAATTTGCCAGTAAAATGTATTTCACTATTTTCAGCTTTTTGAATGTCATTAAATTTGTTTAAATATATGGTGTTTTTCGTCAGGCAAGACTACCAACCCGGTTTAAGGAAAACAAGAAACACAAAAACGAACGTTTATTTAAGTCATTCCGCTTATCATAAAAACTATTACTTTGATTTCCATTGAAAAAGAAAACAGGTTGAGGGAACAATGCACTAACGGCTTTAAAGTCCCTTTTATTGGCATATATTTGTTTAGATCTGTTATACTTTACGGCTTGATGTCTGTTTTTCTTTTCTTTTTCTTTTTTTTTATTTATTCATTTACCTTTTTTTTTTGGACCGGTAGGAATATTTCGACTTGCCAGTTTGTTTTCCTTTAACAATTTATAGTTCATCATAATGCTATTAAGCTTTTCTCTATTTTGTGTCTGTTTTAATCTTTCGTTGACTGTTTTGTATCGTCGCTTTTATTAGTGTTGTTTATGCTGCTGCTGCTGCTGTTTATAGTGGATTTTTTCAAAAATCGGTGTTGCTTTTTTGTGTTCTTTCGTGTGTTGTTAGATTGGAGATAAGTGAAAGATATCTGAAAAGGTTGGGAGGGGGGGGGGGGGCATGGGGTTTGGCCAAAGGCTAAAGAGCGAGGACGAAGAGATTTTTTGCAGAAAAAAAAATCAACAGATTGAAAGAGAAAAGAATAGTACGTCATTTATGAGCCCACTGACCATACTAACGCTGGAAATGACGAAGCGAGAAAGGTTTCTTTGTTGTTAGAATGAATGATGTTGGGCTTTATATAATTGTCAATGAAATCTCTGTGGCACTTTGTCGTCATCGACTCGTGTATCATAACGATTAACTTTACACATTTGTTTTTTTACACCGCTTATTTATTTACACTTTTTATAATCGCATTGGGTTTTTTTGTGTTGTTTTGTTTGTTTCTGCTCAAAATAAAACAATCTTCTATGCAATGCATTCTTTTATTCTCCATTGTTTTTGTCTGCTTGTTTGTTTTTGTTTTTTGTTTGTTTTTTATTTGTTTGTTTGTTGGTGTGGGTGTTTGTTTGTTTGTCTATTTGTTTGTGTGTGTGTGTGTGTGTGTGTGTGTGTGTGTGTGTGTGTGTGTGTGTGTGTGTGTGTGTGTATTTTCTTTTGTGAGTATGTATCTGAGCTGTTACTGTTACCAATAGGTTCATCATTCCTGGGGTCGTGTACTGGGACATACACTCAGGTGTAAAGGGTTCTC
>NW_004797295.1:631273-674116 GCF_000002075.1 Aplysia californica | reverse complement strand
AAAGAGAGAGAGAGAGAGAGAGAGAGAGAGAGGGGGGGAGAGAGAGAGAGAGAGAGAGAGAGAGAGAGAGAGTATTATCATACGAGGGTGAGTCAAAAAGTACTGAAAGTTCGTTTATAACTTAAAGAAAAAAGAACACACTTGCAGCTATCATACCTCAAAATGAAGGAGCTTCTGAGGATCAAATTTTTATTTCTAAACATAGTCTCCACTTCGTTCAATAGCCACTGTCCACCTTTTACTACTACATAAACGGCGATTGTCTCCTTTGTTCTGGTACTCGAATATTGCCATAGAGTGAAAAAAAAACATTCTTTCCATGTTCAAATAATAATATGGTCTGACTAATGACTCGTCGAATTCCAATTTTCAGTCGTTTCAGTGTTTCAATGTAGGGTTAAAAAGTGAGTTTGTCCTCGTGGTAAAAACATTTTCCAGCTGACTCCTCTGAACGATGCTCGTCTTCCGGTTCTTTGCTCAAACATCTAATCCTAGGCAGTACTGAAATCAGTGAAATCCAGAGCTTGATCGTAGTAAACATTTTGAAATCTCTTTCGGACGTTACCGGTGGATTTTCCTTCTAAAACAAAAAATTCAATCACTGCTCTTTACCTTAGACAGACCTCCAAGAGGGTAGCCATTTTGATGTGACATAATTGGTCCAAAATTAACGAAACTCAACTCTTTGAAAAAACCTCCGTTTTTAACAGTTGACTTCAAAAGTACATGAGCAACATAGAATTCTACACTCTAAGTGTAGAATCCTGTGATGAGCAATTACTTGCCAGCTGAATTTAATCAAATTTGATGCAAAATTGTGCAAAATAGCGAATAACTAGCATTACTTTTTTACTCCCCCTCGTATGTGTGTGTGCGTGTGTGTGTGTCACATAGAGTTATCTCTAATCTCTTTTAACGGCAACAGTGTACATCATGGTGTGCCTTAAACTTAAAGTTAAAAGTAGATCTACGCACATTCGCGCAGCGATGCATTTTCTTTGGCACACCTAGCCTAAACAGTGGTGGTTGGCCAAGTGGGGAAGCGGGGAGAGAAGGACGTTGCCGATTGCCGAGGCCTGCCTACGTCAGTCAACTCGTAAACTCTGTCAGCTGGTATATATGCCAGATAGGTTTCAAAATAAACTAAATGAAGTCTTTGCTGTGAAGCTGTTTCTTTCAGTCTAAATTTCAATTTATAGTAGCTTGAGATATGAGATGTTGGATCAATGTGATTAAATTTATGGAGAAAGCTGAAACTTTGTTATTGTTCAGCAGTTTAAGTCCAAATTGTAACATGAGGTACATACCGCTCTAATACCTGGCAAGCAACACTTCATTGTTTACGGAAATCGGCGAAGGCGGTATCTTCAAAGTTTAAACTTCAGCAAGTGACTTCAAAGCTGTTCACTGGAATTTTTTCCTCAAATTATTGTCACGCAAAGTCTAGATCTAGTTTCATTGATGTAATTACTATCTTTGAGGTTAGTTTATATGTTGTGATTAGTTGTACTAGACTTTGTTTCTAATGTAAACATTGTCAGATGATTGCATGTTTTGATGAGTTTCTTTCTCACAGCAGACCTGTTTTCGATAGAGACCATTTTTTCAAAAAAATTATGATTTTTGTTGTCGTCGGCGCTCAGTTAGCAAGCTGTGTTACGCAATTTAAATTTGTAGAATTGTCGATCTTTAATATTCATATTATAATGAAAGCTAACGAGAGTCATAATGGCTGATATTTTGCTCGGGTCCAGTCTTGCGGGCGGGGGCAACAACCTACAACAACTACAACAAATAGTTCAAAAGAATCTGCCGACGATCTGATGTCTCTCATTGTCTGCTGATGATCATTGTAGAGTTCTACGCCTAGCTTTAAAAGTTGTAAGGCAAGGGCTCAGTCTTTATTACCTTAAAATCATAAAGTAAGGCCTAGATCAATCTAAAATGTAGGCTAGTTGAGGGTGTAGGGTCAGGGAAGACTAATTTGGAGTTCAAATAAAGTGGCTATTCTCACCGGGGTGAGAATAAAAATACGATCTAGATATCTACCTCTCACCCCGGGTGAGACTTGCCAGCGAAGGCCATTCTCACCCGATGTGAAACAAGACCTGTTTTTCCTCATTTTGGAATACTGACTATCGGTGTGGATGATCAAATTGATTTTAAAAAGCCAAGAATTAGAAAGTCTAAGGTAAGATTGAAGAATACTGGACCAGCGGACTGACTTTGCCTAGCCTATTCTCAAGTGTCTCAACCTTAGGAATTCATGATTTTCCCCAGTTTTTATCTCTCAATGGAGAATCGCAGACTGGCACATCTATTCATTAAGATATTGTCAGGGGGGAGACCCCCCTTTTTATCTTACTTTTATGAACGTACAGGTAAAGCTGATGCAGGGAGGGCCAGTTTAGATAGATCTAGATCTAGTAACTGGATAGTAAAACTCACGTCTCGACTGTTATCATTATAATCGAAAAAATGTTAGTAAATCCTGGAAATATTTAGGAACAAGGGTTGGAAGTCTGAACGGACGTCATGCTGGACTCAATTCAGAGTCCGAATACAATTTTTGTCTATTCGGACTCGCGAATCCGAATAGTCACTTCGTTTACAGTAACTAGTCTACACTCTTACCAACAGAACTTTATCTAATGAATAAGCTACAAAGACAACAGAACTTTCAGATTCTTTTGTAGCCTACTTATTAAAGGCTCACTATGAGACCTGTTCAAGAACGAGGAAGAAGAAGGAAATGAGACCTGTGAAGATCGAACAGCTATTTTCCTTCATTTTCTTTCAACCGCATACACAGATAAAAGTGAGCAGGCTAATAGCTTTTTATGCAAGTAATATTACTTACTACATAATGTCATATATGACGCTTTCATTAATTTAATCACATTTTTTGGTAATTATGTATTTTTATTCTCAGGGTTGGGTAAAGGTGTGGGTGGGGACATAAAAGAAGTCCCAACATGACAACTCTAACTTCAATACTGTCATTCCAATTCCTTTGAATTGAACATGATAAAATGAGAAAGGAAATAATTCTCTACAGAGGCACATTGGTCTATTACTATTATGAAAAGAATTCCCTACTCATACTTCCTGAAAAGATGATGGTATAATTGATTTATATTTTATTTTTCAGCCTAGTCAAGACAAAACGATGTCACATCGTGATCCTTTATCAACATTGACAAATTCTCCTCTGACGCCAAAAAGACCTCCCCCAAGCAAATATGGATCTCCATCAACTAGCAGAGCAGTTGGATTGTCTAGCCCCACTCCGAACTTGGCCAACTTTGCAGGTTATTATAATTGTAACTTGGGATATGTAGTCATAATCTAAAATTCTTGATTGGCATGGTCCATGGGATGTACATTGATTGAATACATATTGTTCTAGTTGCGATAGGATAGAGAGATGTAATGTCTCAGGCACAATTCACAAGTTGCACAAAGTGCATTTTATTGATGTCCTCATAGCATGTTTAGCTATGCTCAGTTTTCAACATAACTTTGAAGTTTAGAACAACTGCCATGGTATCTAATTCTATTATTTTAGACATAATTTTGTATCAAGTGGTCTTTTTTCAATGTGCAGCTCTATACATCTATTAAAGCACTCCTTTGATGTTCCATTATCGTGTTTATTGTTTTTTTTAAATAAATGTATTCTTTGTATAGGTTTTAATGTTTTGTTTGTGCCAGAATAGGACTTTATGACCCATCCATAGATGATTAGTTAGGCAGAGTTGTTGTTTTTTTTCTAGACTTTGTGACGCTTTTTTGTTTTCTGAACAATAAAAATCCAACAGATCTTGATGAAGGCAAACAGAGGAAAGAACTAAGGAGGAGATCACATGGACATGAACTCCATCGCAAAAATCTTGGCAGCCCCTCCTGTTCCCCAAGGTACATAATTTTTTATTTTAAAAAAAATCTTCGGTGTATTCTCATGATATTGTGAAGGGGAGATGTTGAGTGCTTGATTTCAAGGTACATGTCTCAATAAGAGGGATGCTATATTATGGACTGATGATATTTTGATGGTATAGCAAGGATTTTTATATGTTAGGGAGACATGGGAATGTGTAGTGTATAGCATGCAATTTACCACCACTTCTAATGCTGTAAGATATTTTTTATTTAAGTTTTGCTTTCAGCTGATGAGAAACCGCATACTGAGTCCGAGTATTATTATTATTTTACAGTGTGTTATGTTATTCAATTACAAAAGTGCTCTCTGACTCCTGAAAAAAAAATAATGACTTCTGTATCATCACAGCACCAGGCCTTCAGAAGCCTTGAATGGACTTACAAGCACCCAACTTGCCAACCACTATGCAGACTGCATCAAGCTCTCCACTGAAAATGTAAAACATGCGTGATTTTTAAAATATATTCTCTTATTTAATTTGTTATTTTGATTATAATGAGTTTGTTTTGTTTTGGGTTTTTAAAAATTATTTTTCGAGAAGCAATTATTTAACATTGATTAAATAAACACTAATGTCTGTGCAACATGCTTCCTATTCCCTTTTCATGGTCACACATAATAAATATTTATTCTTTTTTGTGTGTGTGTAATTCTCCAAGCGGATGATTTGTAGAAGTAATCTAGATATAAAGGTACCAAGGTCATGGTATTTGTCAAGACTTTGAAATGGATTCAAAACTTCCTAAAAAAGACTTCATCAAGGTTGCCCAATCCATCATAAGCAAAAATGAACATTTCAGGAAATGTGTGAGGCTGAAAATAGCTACATCTGTGAAAATGTATTCCGCCAAAGAAAAGGAAAAGAATTGTCGGTTTCATTTATTCCACTTTTGTTACAGAATTACAACATTTTGCCTAACTAACACTTTCAGTCTTCATTTGGGTAATGTTTTTAGCTTGTTAATTAATGCTTTTATAGTATCAACAAATTTTATGAGCCTTTTCCAATTGAATTGCTGAGATGTCCCATATATTATTTGAGTTATAATATCATTATTTAATTGTTCAGTATAAATAATTCCATTGTTTCTAATATTTCCATTTTTGTATTATGAATTTCAGAAAATAAATGCCAAGAATGCCTTTGGTCTGCATTTGATTGATTATATGACTGAGCTTGTGAAGAAGAAAGAGTTGGAAAATTTTCAGGTTTGTAAATTGATAAATGATAGTTCTTTAGAAACGGTGTTAGTTGTTTTGCATTCTATGATGTTTTGAGTTGGTTTTTTTAACCGTGGTAATAGAGGAGAGCAACCCAGACCAACATCTTATCACTTTGCAGTCACTTGGCGCAATAAAGCACGGTGAAAATTATCCATTCAGTCACCTGCCAGGCGTGAGAAGTCAGTTGCAGTCGCTCTCCTGGCTGGGTGACCAGATAGTGTATTTTGTACTGCTGGCTGTGTGGCTGCAAAGTGTTAAACAAGGAAATTATTGGCGACTTTAAAATGAAGCAAAACTTCTATGTTGAAAGAAATTTGACCTTTCACTTGTCATGTCATATACTTTTGCGAAATATCTGGGGTTTTTTACTTTCTGGCCCTCTCATTCGAATCTTGTGCTTCTATTTTTGTACATGTACCTGTTCAAAAGTTAACTTACCTGGGATCTAAGGTAATTACCTACTGAAATTTCGAGGCTGAGGTTCTAATCTCAAAGGTCAGCCAGGCATATTGAGATCAGTAGAAGTCAGCTTGAAGACCAAATGATCTCTGTTAAGGTGCAATATTCTTGCCACCCTTCATATGATGCTGAGTGGTGACAGATGTTATGACTTAAACAGCATCAGCATCAAGTTTGAAGTCTGTCAGAGACACAGCCTGTGGTGAATTACTGACTACTGTCTTCTGGCACGATACCATTTCAAACAATGACCAACACAAACGGTGATAGGTCGTTTTAAGAATGTTGTACTTAAAAAGCAGTGACTTGTTCTTCAATCAGTCTTCTAATGATTTACTTGTTCTGTATGCCTAGGTAGGCTTTGAGATTAGAATCTCAGCCTCCAAATCTTTGCCAATGGAAAACCTTCCTCTGCCTGATCACCCCGGAAATAGAGAGACAAAGACTGAGATGACTTGGACTTTTACTGCGTTTGCCAATGTCGTGTATTGCTGAGATTTCCCTCCGTTGGACTCCAAATGGTAAAAAAAAAGTTGTGGAAGATCCACTGGGACAGAGAAACACTCAAGATCGAGATGGAGAAGCAAGAACAGACCTGAAGTTGATCAAACGTCAAGAAAAAAAGACAGGACCAAATGGTGATCTTTGGTGGCGGCTTTGTTAAAATAGATCGTCATGTGAAAAGGATTAAGTCAGTCTGGTCTTGGTCCAAGTGAAGATGGTTTGAAAAATAGTGATGATGATGGGAAAGAGGGCAAGTGGGATCTCTCTACTGTTTTCTTATGTTTTTATGCTTTGTTTCACTTTTGGTTGTCTTTTTTTGTCTTCACTAGGTTGCCAGTTCCACTCTTGATGCAAGTGTCAAGATTTATGCTGGCCGTGTTGACTTCATTCACACACATGCATACAAAGTCCTCAGTGGTCTTGGAGGGAATCAGTCCAAAGCTAATGGAAATGGTTAGTTATGGTCTTCAAGTCAGTTTACAGAAATTTATCATGCCCTAAGCCTGGGAAGAGGGAGGGGGGGCATTTGTTATTACACAGCACCAAAGGTGGACACTGTCTTATATTAAAATGGAATGATACATATTCATATAAGCATCTATGTTATCTCTCCTTCTCTCTGGGCCGTAATCTAAGAGCTTTTGTCTTTGCAATGACCTGTTTTTGTAGTACAGCATTAATTCTTGCAAATAAAAACAGACACTAATAAAAACGTGGAAAACTGTTGGGTTAGTCCAGTATTAGCAGTTCTTGAGTTAAGTTCATTTGTGACGCATGTTTAGTTTGTTTGGTCTTATAAGATAGGAGATTGCTTCTTAAAGATTCTGGAATGTGATATATGTTTTCTGGAATGTGATATATGTTTTCCTGCTTTAAATAATTTTTTTGGTTTTTATTTTGTAGATGAAAATGAAGATCCAGACAACCCCAATGAGATGGATGATGCTGCATCAAAGGCAAAAAAAAAGAAAAAGGTACACTTGTCTTTTCTTCACCTGTGTGCAGGTGTCTGAATGGAAATGTTATGTTTATTTTGCATTTACTGCCTAATGATAGATGCATGTTTCAATCTGGAGTAACTTCCTCCTTGAACTTTTTCTTGTTTTTATAGACCATTTCTGTTTGTAGCAGAAGTTAGAGAAGTTATCAAAATTGCTTTAATACAAGAAAAAGTATTTGTTTATATTTATGAGCCCAATATAGGAAAGAGGAAGAGTGGCAAGAGAAATCCCTAGCTAATGAATAACATCTCTTCTGATTAACACAAGAGAGGTAGTTTAATACTTATACAAAAACTGTTTAAACTTGCAACAGATTTTGTGTAAAAATGATGAATTCCAGGTGCCATTTGTCTTTCCTTACCCGGGGATTACTTGACTATTGAGGAGTGAAAATTTTGCCAAGGATCTTTCAGTCATAAAACAATGACAGTATTCTAATAGTTCATGGAAGAAATGAGAGAGCATCACTTCACCTTAATTTTTTTACATCATATACTTAAACGTTTGCAGGTTTGACATCACGTTGCATGTACATGTTTTTAGCATGGCATTCTACCTAATCTAGCTGTATTTATTCATGGGTAGTTTCCATTGCCACAAATACCCATGTGGCAGGCCTGCGCTTGACACATTACGCGTGCCTGTTGGGGCTTAAGGCTAAATCGAAGTCTACAGCACACCACAGCCCTCTCTCGCTTCACCCACTTCGTGTGCTTGCAGTGGTGTGGCTTGCATGGGCTTGCTCCATCACTCAAATCACTGCGTTACTCTCTCTCTCTCTCTCTTTCTTACTTTTTACACATTGTTAACGAGCCTTTGGCCCTGCTATAATCGATTAGGCTCCGATGAGGCCCTGTTATTGCTGATAACTTTTAATAGAGAAAAATAGTAGGAAAAAACTGGAATTAAAAAAGTCCGTTAATAACAGGCCTGTTATATGGTTTCGACTAATTGTTTCGTAAACTTGTTGAAAACACTGCAGTTTTACGTTGACGAAATATGAGGGAAAATTTGCGTTTGATAGTTTTCGTATATTGCTATTTAGGGGTCGCTGTTTTTTTAACATCATGAAATAATCGCTATACGTAATATTAGATGATGCACCGATTCAATTGTCTTTTCAAACTTTTGTATTCCAGGCAGGAAGAGCCCAGACTGTAGAAACAAACTTGAAAAACATAAATGCTGACAAGTTTGACTTGGAGTTTGAAGTGGACCCAATGTTCCAGATAATGTCCGCTGCCTTTGATGAAGGAGGTGCTAGTGGATTACTACTGAACAGACTGAGGTGTTATGATGACAGTCAAAGCCTTATCCTCGACTCCAGCACAAATGTTAACGTTGTTGAAGATGTTGAACCTGACAATTCACAAGAATCAAGAAAGTCTCTTGACATTTCTGCCCTGAAAGGTGTGCATGATTAACTTCAGTTAGTCAGTCCCTTTTATTTACCATCATAGTATTTTCCCCTGAGGATTCAGAATGCTGTCGACCCAGTTTTAATCTGTTTTCTTTCTAATTTAAAAGTTTGGTCGTGTCACAAGTGTCATCACAAAGAATATTCTTTCCTTTTTTATTTGTGCATTGTAAGGTGATTGTGTTTTTATTTTTCATCATTTTCCATACATCATGGGGGGGGTTACTGTTGGTAAATCTTAAATCTGTTCAGGGCAAAAGTTGGCAATTGTCTTACTGGTTCTCCATAAATTTTGTTCGACAGTTTGGCTGTTGCTCCTGTTTAGTGTGCATACCTGTATAGATTATATTTTAACCCTCGTCCTGCACCTGTATAGATTATATTTTAACCATCGTCCTTCGGGGGTCGGATTTATGTCGCCCGATAGGCCTATTTCAGCACCTCACCTGCGTTCTGGTCCCGAGTCAGTCTAGCCCCTGGCTCAGCGCACGCGCGCTGAGCACCATCTCCCATTGAATTCGGGTCCCGAGTTTGATCCGCATTCACGTAGCTCAAGTATGTGCCCATCAGTCTCTTAGAGTTTGTGTACATTTGTGGTCTTCTTCTTGAACTGCATGCGTTGGTTCGTAACCGAGGCATACGTCTCATTCAAAACATGCCAAGTTTGTAGCTCTAGATGTTTGTCCAATGAAATTATAGAAGAAATTGACCCACTTAGACATGAGGAGCTCGAAAGTATAGTCAGGAAACAAGACTTCCATTTTTCTATACAAAATCTTTCAAATGAGCTTGATTTTGTATGAAATGACACTACCTGATAAAAAATAAGCTTATTTGATAATTTTGAATACCATTGTGCAGGTACAAAGAGCAATTTGAGTGCGAAACATTGGGAAATTGACCTATATTATCCTCTTTCCAATCCCAGGTCATTCATAACAAAAAGAGCTTCTAGAAAGGTTATTCGAATGGGCGTAACTACTCCAAATGTCTTATCAGCTTATGAGAGGGGGTTATTCATGTGTTTGTAACACTTTATAAATAGAAAGCTATGAAAGAAAGAGCATTATTTTCATCGTCGATTAACACACTCCCACGGTATTCACGTAATCGGTTGCTGATAAGATTCGCATCTCAGCACAGACACAGGACAAGAGTTAAAAGATCTTTGCAGTTACTTATTTAAATGCGGATGTTTTGGATCTTTTTTTTCCACTCCCCCAACATGAACTCATCTATAGTCAACTGTAGTTATTTGTCTATTTTTATGTATTCAGCTGTCCTACACAGACCATTTTTATTCACACTTTGATGACAGGTTATGTCATTTAAAAATAAAAATCATGTTCACTGTTTTCTTGCCAAAACAAGCTGAAGTTTGTAAGCCTTTTATGCATGTATGTGTACAATGTGTTATGTGAAGCTTTGCTGGCTCTGTCAGATAATATTTTTTTGTTTTTTCTTTTCAGAATTGCTTGGAAATGTTAAGCTAGAAGATAGAAAGATATGCCCATCTCTCTGTGACTTTAAGTTTATGGAGTGGAACAAGGATGTGAGTATTTTGTCTTGGCTTTCAACCATGTCATTCTAAATATCAAGAGGAAATGGGTTTTCATTTTCTTGAATGGAAAATGACTGGATAGATTGAAAAATGTTATTTCATTTTTCTTTACGCGACCTTGGCTTGTAGCTTGCCTTTCCTGTGTGCATACACATCTTTGATACTCAAGATTGTTTTTATTTTATATTTCACAAAATAATGGGTGTTATTCAGTAGCTTCCAATTACGTCTTTTGAAGTTTGAACCTGTAGTGAATGTGGAAATGATCTGGTAGATATCCCATGTATTAATTTTATAGTCTTTCAACAGTTGTACTTTTTTACACTTTCAGAGCAAGATGCTGGTTCTTAATGTAGAAGTGTCTTTTTACTTTTTCACTTTTTCACTAAAGTACAAGCAGTGCTTCCACTCTTCCGTATTTTTACGGAATTCCGTACTTTCTGCCAGTTCCATACTTGTTCCTCCATCATTATCAATTCCCTCCGTAAAAAAAACTGCGATAGCGTAAGACTAGATATCTACTGAAATTCCGTAGCAAAAGATCCGTACTCGCCTTCGTGTCGTCTTGTATAAGCTAAGAATATTTACGGTAATTCTCTCGGCAATAAGTTAATGTTATAGAGACCTGCCAGATTGCACATTTCCTGCAATCGGCCATTATTCTGCTATGCCCCATGCGTTCATTGCGGGTGGGTCGGCAGTACATTTTTTACCTACAAATTGATCAAAGTCTGGCGAACTTTTTGTGCCGATTTCCTCCTTTCTATCATTCATTCACTCCTTCCGTTTGTCTATCTTCGGACTGTTGCCGCGGCAGGAAAATCTGCGCGTTGATCAAGTAAATTGACTTGTGGTCTTAGACAGGAAATTACTGTCAGAAAGAAACTTGTTTGCAAATTTGTTGTCTAGTTCTCGAGAAATTATCAATGCGAAGATTTTACTGCACGGGAACGCGATAAGGGCCGCAATGAAATAAATCATGCTTAAACTACTAAGATCAAGAATGATTCTCAGTGGTGTTCTGAGGTTGTGACATGCAACACTCAGAAGTGAAAATTGTGGAAAATTAGGGTATACGCTGGGTAACTGTATTGTGAAGGTACATATCTATTCATTATTCCCAGGTTTGCCTTCTGTCAATCGTGCGAAGACATATTAATTGAATTATAGTAGCAATGGAATGGGAACCTGCTTTTAAACATTGCCAGCAATGGAAAGATATGTAGTAGGTGAAAAAATCAAACAAGACAAAATGTTGGCTAACAAATAAATGTTATGGGTTGGAGGCAATCTCTTCAAACGGGCTCCCAAATGCCATTTTTAACCCTCTAACAGCCGTAAGTTTCAATTTCTTAGGGGGCCCACCGGGACTCTGTCCCTGGACCCTGCTGACAGAATTTTCCTTACTTTTCAGCTTCAGCTGGTGGGAGCACTGTACAAGAAAGCTTCATTTACATCTCAAAATTATAATGCATTCATCATGTCTGGATCACTATTTAGATAACGATATGTCCTTTATGGCATTTCCTTGCAATAAAAAAAAAATCTCACAGATAGTTGTGCTATTGAAGTTTCTTTGTAACACATTTTATTCACTGGATTTCTTCATAAACACCCTTTCTAGTTGGCGTTCAGCATGCAAAATATCTCCTTGCTTTCAGATGTCAATCATGCACAGGAAGTTCTCCGATTTTGCATTTGACCCAACAGCCGAACCTCAACATTTGCCTAGTGTTGAAGAAGAAGTTGAAGCCATTGCTCATGAGGAAATCGATGAAATGGACAATGTTGAAGACGAACCAGGTATGTGTGATGCTGTAGTGGTTTCTTAACATTTCTTAGAGTGTGTCAGTTGGTTTAAGAAAATGTGTTCCAGTAAGTAAGAGAAGAAAAGAATCTTTTCCTTTTCTCTGCAGAGAAGATTAATGTGGAGAATGTAAACTTGTGTTGCTTCAGTGAAATAGTAGCTCATTTCAAAATATGAACTGAATCATGTTTGTGTGAGAAAGAATGTCAGGGTGAAATCTTTTTTTTTTTTCAGTGTGGTTTTTTTTTTTTTTTCTTTAAATTGTTTTTTATAATCTTCCCTAGCCTGTTCATTTTTCATTGGCAGTATTTTTTTGCTTTAAATGTTTTGAAAAATAGATTTCTTGTCTTGTTTGGTAGTATGCCCTGAGATAGAAAGATGAATGTCTCATAAGATTGTCCAGTTGTCCAAATTGTCATTTTTCTGTATGTTGTGTGTGAGAAAGGTGGTGTGTGGTGCGCTTTATGTTTAATTTTTAGAACATTCAAGGTGTTTTCCCTACTTGTTATTCAGTGTGCTCAGTACTGATTAAAACAGATAGGTCTTTTTCTTTTGGTTTAGTAAAGGTAAAAAGATTTCCTATCATTTGAAGATTATTTTATCTAGCCATCAAGAATATGAAAATGAAAAGATATGAAAAGCATGGCTTCATTTTGATGGGGTTTTTTCCTGCAGTAAATTCCCTTTGATTGCGGTGATTGTTTTGTTACTTTGACCTCTTTCCCTCTACTTTATTGAAAATAATTATTTTTCTTTCTCATGCAGATGCTGGTAGCATTTCCAATGATTCAGGGTCTGTTACTGCCGGTGACACTAGAACTGCAGAGTTTGTAGAAAGTGCCTTCAGTGATCTCACGTAAGTAATATACTCAAACTATGTCCATGGCTGCCAACTTTTCAAAACCAAAAGACAGGCCCTACCCACACACGGGGTCAAAGGGATGGGCACTGGCCAAATAACCTCCGTCTAAACTCTTTACATACACTTTTTTGCCTTCAATGAATTCAAGCTTTTCAAAGTAGACCAGCAGAAAAAGAATTGGTTCACTGATTTATAAATTTTGTTCTCATTATTATTCGCAGATCTGGTCTAGAAAGTTCAGAATTTTTATTCAGAATCAGCAAGTCCATGAAAAGAAGTATTAAAAAACAAAGAATAGGTGTTTTCCGCTACTAAAACTTCTGTACTCTGACACTGAAAGTGGGTGGTTGGATGGTGCTCTGGTGTGGTTTGCTCCTTCTTTCCTTTCAAACATCTATCGTCCTTGTCTCTTCTCTTTTCTTTTTTGTGTTTGTTACTCTCTTGTAACACCTCTAATCTTCTGCACTTACATGACCTTATTGTGTTGCAAGTGCAGTAAAACTTTTACGAAAAAGACCTTGAAAAAAGTATTTAAGTGTGTTGTTTAACTACTGGTTCGCAGCTGTGTATGTTTAGTCTGAGCTTTTCAGTGCACTCCTCTAATTTTTTTTCAATTGTAACCAAAAGGCGTGTAACACAATTGTGTTACAAACACCTTAAAACTCTTACTATGACATTGATGTTAAGTTGTTTGCATAATTTCTGATTTGTTGTTCCTTCATTTGAATTTGTCATTTAGGCAGGGGAGCGTCGGGAAGCTGCGTCAGATCCTTGCTATGCAGCCTTCTGATTACTCTTATTTCAACAAAGTTTTGATGCAGACCTGGGCTGGTCCAGCTCACTGGAGGATAGCTGCAGCTGCCAAAACCTGTAAGTATATATATAGAGGCCATTATGGTTAGCATACTCCATGAGATGTTTATTATATGTTTGAGGTGTGATGTGGTCCATGCGGTTTGTCGTATGTAATTTTCTTCTTAGCTTATGGTTGTTCATCCTGTATGGCACTTAATGAAAGTTCTGCATGCATGACTAAATTTTTGTGCTCTGTTGTTGCCCTTGTTTTTTGTTTTTGGTTTGGTTTATTTGTTTTTTTTGTTTTGGGGGACGTGGGGGGAGGTCCCTCAATGTATGAGAAAGTACTCCAATTCTTTGTAATCAACTATCCCAATACTGTGAACATTCTCAAAAGTATCCTTAGCTTTCAGACTGTGAAAAAGTTTAGGTTTTTTTTTCATCACAATGTCAAGCATTTGTCTCAACGTTGTCTGCAATGTCAGGCAGTAAACCAGGATGGGATGAAATGACATTTATTCGGTTGACAGAATTATGAGCAGCAGCAACAATAACAGTCTTTAATAAACATTTTATTCAGTTGTTAAACATTTTGTTCTTTCCTATTATAATTTTTTTATAAAAATAGGGACACAGAAGTTTTTAATCAAGCTGTATAAAAGGGAATTTGTTGTTAAACATTTCGCAGTCTAATGTTTAAAAAAGAATGCTTAACCCTCATCCTGCAGGAGCCGGGTTTATGTAGCCCGATAAGCCTATTTCGGCACCTCGCCTACGTTCTGGTCCCGAACCAGTGTAGCTCCTGGCTCAGCGCACGCACAGCGCGCATTCTCTTACGTGTCATTCGGGTCGCGAGTCGGATCCCCATTAACGCAGGTGTGTGTGCGTCAGTCTGCTTGAGTTTGTGTGCATTTGTGGCCTTCTTCTAGAACCGCCTGCGTTGGTTCGTAATCGAGGCATACGTCTCATTCAAAACATGCCAAGTTGGTAGCCCTAGATGTTCGTCCAATGAAATTATAGAAGAAATTGACCCACTTACTTAGACATGAGGAGCTCGAAAGTATAGTCAGGAAACAAGACTTCCATTTTTCTATACCAAATATTTCAAATGAGCTTGATTTTGTATGAAATTATGCTACCTGATAAAAAATAAGCTTGTTTGATAGTTTTGAATACCATTGTGCAGGTACAAAGAACAATTTGAGTGTAAAACATTCGGAAATTGACCTAAATTATCCCCTTTCGAACCTCAGGTCATTCATAACAAGGTCCAGAAAGGTTATTCGAATGGGCGTAACTACTCGTAATGTCTTATCAACTTGTGAGAGGGGGGTTATTCATGTGTTTGTAACACTTTATAAATAGAAAGCTATGAAGGATAGAGCGTTATTTTCATCATCGATTTGGCTAACACACTCCCCCGGTATTCATGGCGAAAACACACGTTTCCCGGCGCGCGCGCTGTACACCAACAGTACACACTGAGTGACCCCGGTGGCCTGCCCGGCACGTCCGACGTAGTCAGTTGCTGATAAGATACGCATCTGGGCACAGACGCAGGATAAGAGTTTTAAGTCAATCAGATTCAGAACAGCTGTTTTCTTTCTTTATAACATTTAAGTGATTTAAAACCATAAAAGAATGATTGTGTTTTAGTCTTTCTTTCATTATGTTGGTTTCTGTTCCATTTATTGATTTTTTTATATTGTGCATCTATTCAATGTTTGTAAAGCTGCAGGTAAAGGTAGTGACGGCAAATCCCGGAAAAAAAGGCAGAAGAAACCCCCATTGCGCCTGACTTATTCTACAAAAGAAACAGATCTCGATAAACTGTTCAAGGTCTCAAAGGCGACAACTGTTACTCAAGCCACTTGGTCCAAGTACACGAAGAAAAGAACAACCCTCCCTGAAGACCAACAGCTGGATAGTCAAGATATGCTGTTCCGTTTGTTTCACAAACCTCACATAATGGTAATTTTTCTATAACGAGTGCGTTCAAGTACATATAATTCAGAGTAACAAGTTTTTGTTGATCCATGTCAGCAGACAAGCAGTAGTATGTGCTGCTGTAGTATGGTAGTTATCTTGCATTTTGACCAATTAGGACTGTTCTGTAAGCTTTATGAGTTCTTTGTTACTCTCAAGGTATCAATTTCCTTCATATTCATTGAAGTTTTCTGAACCTTGCTTCTTCGTACCAATGATGTAACAACATGATTTAGATGTTATGAGATGAAGTAAGGAAGTTGAAGGATGAAAATATTTACTCTGGTCCTGCGGATAAGCATTGGGCACCTCTGTGACCCACTTTCATTTCCCGACAATCATTCAACCATGCTCCTAGAAGAGCCGAGGTTAGACCACAGTCGACTGGAAAACATGCATGGCAAGTTGATGACACAGTGTCAGTGATGAGAACTAAGTTGTCTTTCTTTTCACCAGACCATAAGATGTTGAAAATAACCCTTGTAGTACTTCTAGAAATTCTCAAGTGTTATACTAAGTTTGTCTATTTTTAGAATATTCATTTGATACTCATGTACAAGTGAACTTTCTAAAAGTAGTATGAGTTGCATTAGGGATGAAATGATATTGTGTGTTAAAGTATTCTAGTTTGAAACACATGAAAATGGTGTTTGG
Source organism: Aplysia californica (assembly GCF_000002075.1). NCBI lineage: Eukaryota > Metazoa > Mollusca > Gastropoda > Aplysiida > Aplysiidae > Aplysia > Aplysia californica. Next base: position 657,903 of record NW_004797295.1, on the reverse strand, counting down.
GTTGAAAGATAGATTTGATGTTTCCTAGACCCTTTCAAGCTTGGTGTGTCTAGATGTCAGGCTCAGTAATTTGAATTCAAATTTCATCGGATGAACAAAAGTAGCATCAGTACTGACTCTATGCTTTGTGAAACTCGACATTTCTTGGTATGCACACAAACACAAGCAGACATGCGTGCACGCTTGCACCACTTCACTTGCACAGATGTATGGAATCTGGGGCAAAGTGATCATGCATAATAAGCGATCGCACAATAACAGGACCAGGTGGAACTTATTGTGGCCAAAAACATGGGACAAGCAGGATAGGGGTTCACATAAATGTTCATGGTAATTTTTAAAAAACATGGTTCTTTCTGTATTCCTCATGTGAAGGCCCATCATTGAGAATGGAGTGACTTTTTTATTTATGTAAGATTTATGTGTCAAGTGCTGTTTTCTCTCTACAGATCAAATGGCAGTCTGGAGATTCCATTGGAGTAGATGAAGGCATTGACAACTATGACTACAACAACAAAAATGATGTGGAAAACTTTTGCCCACTTGTTCGGGTAAGAGTAACAGGATCGCTTTTGTTAGGCAAAAGATGTCAACTATTTCTGTGATGGCTTTCTGATTATTATTGTGTCTAGTTTTGCTTTTTGTTTGTTTTTTGTTTTTCAAAGAAACAGATGATAATTATATGAAGCTCTATGTTATGAGAGCTTATTTTGTGCATTTTTAGATTTTGACAAGAAGCCTTTGACAGAAATATTAGATTATATGTGAAGCTCATTGTTACTATTTGATACGCAATTAGTTAGCATTTATGTGGAATGCATTGCAGACTTGCTCAAATATAATTCTAGAAAATAGCAACCTCGAATTTCTTTTGGGGAGCAAATCTTAAAACTTATGTGCAGGTAGACAGTGCCTATGTGGTTATGTGTTTTTTTCTGTGAACTGACCTGCTTTATGCTTTATGGAAATTTTTAAAGTTTGAATTGTTCAGCCGTGTAATGTTACTGATGAACAGTTCTTGTCAGTTTCTAACAGTCATTACTCACATGTTGTTTTTTCATTGGTCTTATGAATTGGAGAATTTATTTGTAGACTATCTGTTATGAAGGTGAATGCTTCTCTCTCAAGTGAAAGAAAGTGCTTAAAGGGCAATGAAACAGGAGGTAGTAACTCGCCTAAAAGTTTGATGAAGTTTAAAGTGTATTTTTTTTAAATGTGTTTTTGGATTGAAGGGGGAGTGTTTATAATTTGTAGTTGAATGGTTAAAAGTGAATGGTATTTTAAAGGGTCAAGAAGCATTTAACAAGCTTTCTTACGTATTTTGTGAACGCTCTGATTCCTTCCTCAAACAGGGGGACAGTGATGATGAGTGCTCAGGAGGCTTTGACCTCTCCAATGAAGTGAACTTTGCCCAGGCCTCACAGGACAACATGTCTCAGCAAAGTGAATTCTCGGACTGTGATTTCAACGGCACAGTCCTCACCCAGGACAAACTTGTCGCTGCTCCCCATAAGGTTTGCCATTATATTATCTATTTTGCAAAAACTAAAAACTTACTTGTGCAATTCTGTTTTCAGTCACTGCAGCCCAACACAAATAAATTTTCTATGACTCCAGTTTTTTTCTTTGTGTGTTCCACAACAGCCCAAGTCAATTTTTGTTGCTGCTGTTTTGAACTGAAAAGCTTATTCTCTATTTATATATTTTTACTTCTGTTAACTCATTGACTACCAGCCATTTAGGCCTGAATGAACCCCTGGATACCAGCCAAGTGAAGGTTATTTTTAAAGATTGATACTGTAAGTACCTATTTTAAGATTTCTAATAAAATTGCATTTTATACATATGCAAATAATGTTTTGCTTTAAAAGAAGCAAAAACGGATAATTGTAATTAGTTTTAGATTTGTGGGTTTTAAATTTTAGCTTTTTTTTTCCCCCCTCATTATTTTTCAGACTTGAAGATAAGATAATCATGCAAAACATTATTTTTTTAAAGTGGGGGGGAATATTCAGGATGTTTACCACTGTCATGGAATGAATCAAGATTATAAATGTGAATAATGTTGCAGCTATACCTGTTTCTCTTTCTGCTTTCATTAACCGAAAGTCACACTGATTGTGTCCATGTAAAATTTAGCAGCGTTTAACAAATTTTAACTGTGGAACTGATTTAAATTGACATGAAAATGGCTGTAATTTCAATTACTGAACCCATGGTAACAACATTTGATCTGGTAGTACTATTGGTGCATGAAAAACTGTTCTGAAGTTCAATATGGCAGGGAATGTGAGTTAGAATAGTTAGATGTAACAACAAAGCAGAAATATATATATATGGCAAATGTTGTGATGATGGAAGTTGATGAGTGGATGAATGTGTTTCATGTTATATGGTAATGACAGAAAAAGATACGAGTCAAAATATTGATAGAAGTGATATAATTTTTCTCGGTGTTTTCAAAACATCAAGAAATGATACTTTTGAACTTTAATGAATGGGACAAATTGTGGATTGCTCTACCAGTAGGTACCTTGAGGAGAATGCAAAGTATATTTCTTTGAAATGTTTGCATATCCCTTTGCTATTGCTATCATTTTATTCTCTTTGCTTTCCCTTCTTGAATCTTCAGGATGCTTTCTACTTCATTCAATTGGCAAGTTTCACCTATATATCCAGTATTTACTACTAATTTACCTATTCCGCACATTTGCCAGTTGATAAGTATGGAGGACACACGACAGCACCAAACTGGTTATTTGCTTGTAGCAAGTAGAAAAGAGGAGTGAGAAAAAATATGTGGCCAGTAGGCATATGTTTTTCCATTTTTGCTGAAAGCCATGGGAGTTTTGTAACCTCTGGCCTGAAAAAAACATTTTGACCAGATATAATTGATTTCGAGTAAAATGTGAATAAAAGATAATGTTTGTATTTCAAGATTTTTCTGCTCTATTTACTTTGCCTACTGCTGTCTTTTTAATGCACTTCTTGGTCACTGGCAGTGGTTTTAAGCTGTGAATGCTCATCAAAATATGGATAAAAGTGTTCCTGTGGAAAAAAACTTACGTTTGCTATTTGTCTCTGCAGGTCCAGAAAATTGACATCAAGTATGCTAAGTCAGCCAAGCGGGTTGATGTTAGAAAATTGAAATCTACCATGTGGCATATACTTACAAGGAAAGAAAAGCTTGTAAGTCCCAACATCTAGTTGTATGGATGTTTGTTGTCAAGATGACATTCATGTTCATAAATTTACGTGTTGTGTGTGCTTCTTTGCGTTAACACTCAGTACTTTGAGACTGGGAGTGTTGCCATGAGTGTCTGAAAAGTGGTTGTTTTATTTCAAGTTGTTGGTTTTTTTTACAATTTTTTTTTCTTTACCTTGAAGGTTTCCATGAAGAAGAAAAAACCCTGCTCTCATAGCCTAAGTCCTTAGTATGGTCAAAGAGTCTACATAACAAGAGGGGCCACTTCTCTCTTTGAGCCAATTAAAATAGTGTCCTCAAAATTCGGTGGCACCCTCTTCGCAAAAGCGCACCTTTTGCGAACAGAGTTATCCTACTTGAGTTTAAAAAATCAAAGTGAAACTAGCAAGTTTTTGAATGAATTTCGGAAGAACGCTTTTTTAAAATGGTTACGCTGACAAAAAACCTCTTCCGGAAGAAAGGATGATTGTTTTCTTCGTTTAATTTGACTTTAGAATGAAAGACGAGAGGTCATTAAAATAAAAAAAACCCTAAAACTCCGCACTGAACGAACCCGAACTGCTGATGAACAGCAGTCGATCTGCGCACGCAAGGAGGTGCTATTCCTATTCTTCTTCTGGAAAAACGAAAGAGAGCTTCAAAACAGACTGCAGCGCCATCTGAAGCAGAGAGCGAACTTCCTGCGGACACTTTTTTGGCTGAGTGGCCCATCTTGTTATTTACTATCTTTGGTATGGTTCACTTTCATGGGGTTGGTTGTTTTTTAGAAAAGTATCATGACCTTCCTATATTTTGTTTGTTGACCTCACTGTTACTCTAATCCTTGCAATTTTCTCTTCATTTTCTTCCCTCCAGCAAGCTGATGTTCCTTTGCCGGTGCCAATAGCACAGGATGACACATTGTCTGACAATGGTGACATGTCCGGGCAACAAAGTTTCAGAGTCCTAAAAGATGTTCTCCCATCCAATATCTCATCTGGCATGGCCAAAAACCTCACTGTGCAAACAGTATTTGCCTGTTTACTATATCTGACCAATGAAAAGGTATAGAAAAATAACGAAAAAAGTGCATTTCTCAAGACAATATCAGAGAAAAATAGCAATTCATTTAAACAATTAGAGAGATCAAAACAAATTAAATTTAATCTGTTTCTATGCAGTTTACTAATTCATAATGTGGCACAACTTAAGGCATAAACTTTGTCATCGATTTATGTGTCTGGTGGCGTGAATTGTTCATTATATAGCAAGGTAAATGTTTGTTCCTTTTCAAAACTTAAGGTATCTGATGTTTTATTTTCATCTTTTAAATCTTCCTCATTATCCCTTTGGCCTAGTGTAATGGAACATAAACATAGTTTACAGTATACCTCTCACGGTAGCAACATTTTTGCTTTGATCAGGCAACAATCATCTTACTGAATAGGCTGAGCATGCAGGTTTATGCACAATATAAGATACTAAAAAAGATATCCACAAACCTCTTTTGCTATCATGATAGTCAGTGAAATGGGTACAAAGGATTTTATTTTTGTTACAGTATTCTCCGCCTTAGCCCTAACTCTGGCAAGTGGTTTTAACAGGAATTGCAGGGCTAATCAGCCAAAACGTGCACATGCTTTACAAATCAAATTTATGGACTTGTATCAAATAAAAACCCTACAAAAGTTGTTTTTTTTTAAAGATAATTGAATGAACTTTTATATTTTGCCTTTGAACATATGATTTGATTTAATTTACAAGGGGTTATGTAACTTTGAAATCCAAGATGGCTGACATAAAAAATGAACATGCTCATTCGCATATTCACCAATCTAATGTATTTCATGTTATAAAAAATGTGAGATAGCAGAAATATGGGTTTTTCAATTACCTTTCAGAAAATGTATAGTTTTGTTTGAGAAGAACAGGTAATGAGTTATGACTGTTTCAATTTGTCATGTGGTTTGTTTCGAGTGCAGCTGATACTCGCTACTTTCATACCGTACTCAACATAAAAACACTCTAAGTACTGCCAAATATGGTTTTCAGCAATCTGCTGGTAGTCTGTAATATTAGTATAGCAAAAGGAACCTACTTTACTCTATAGCTCTCCTTTTTCTGCCCATATTAGACTCCCAAAGGTAGTAGAATCTAGTGTTCCATTTGAAAGAGAAGTTGGGGCAGGATGAGAACTGGTATCCCCATTGTCAGTCAGATCTAATCCCAATTCTTGACTGAACACCAATAAATCCACCACTAACAGTGTCTGAATTGCTTTTCCTAGTCAATTCACTTTCAAATGTATCCAAAAAAGATCGATTTTTGGCCATTTTAGACCCACATGAGTAGCACAAGAGATAGATCTACACTGGCATTAGTGGCTTGTGTCCTGATCAACATTCAAAACATCCCTCTGTTTTGAAAGCAAAATACTCTTCTTCTAAGCAAGAATGGTAGAAATATTCTGATTGGTTGAAGGTTAGCCTTTTAGCCAATCACTTTAGGAAGCCCCAAATATTTAGTTGGAAGGCAGAAGCAGCAGTTTACTATATGGTCCTATGAGATTGGCCCTGCCAGTTTCATGGCAGGAAATGAGCCGATCTAATCGGCCCTTGCCAGAGTTAGGGTTAACACACAGTGCTCGGGAAGGCCCCTAAGAGTGTGTTTACACAGAGCGTGCGTTTACATGAACCTGTGCAAATGGAGGAATGGACACTATCATCTCATTTCATTGATATTTTAGTGACCCCCCTTGGGGCTGATGAGTCATTTTGGCCGTTTTGTGACGACACGTGACTGTTTTGTGAAGGATTCCCCGAAAGTGGTAATGAATTATAAATACAAAGGGGTTGAATGGGGGGGGGGGGGGCAGGAAAATTAATTCACTGTACTGATATGCACTATAAAATGTCAGAAACAGATATGAGGAAACTGTTCGTGATAGATCTAGTCATCGGGAAAAGCTCTCAGGCAGGTGGCTCAGACGACTTTCCAATTCCAAGCGACCAATCCCGACTGCCTGTCATCTATTGCAACTCAGTAAATGCATGGATGATATCAGACTTTTCTCTTGTGATTCCTTGAACAAGTAGGTTATAAGTTCTTTAAGTGCAGTTGATTACTTAACTAATCTTTAATAAGAGGCCAATCTAGTGTTTTACAGCATCCATGCGTGTTGCGCGTCACAGGTCTAACTAAACATGTATCCTGTCGCTCAAACACCAGTCAGAAATCTTCTCTCAAAGACGCATTTCGAGTGACCAATCAGAAGGCATTTCAATCCCCCTATCCTCCCCAACATATCACCCAACCAGTTCTAGAACTATGTGTCAGTGGATAGTTGGACGAGAAAACTGTCCATCGCTCTCTTTGTGGTGAGGGTCAGTCTCGCAGAATACAGGTATCCGGTTGTCTAGGCGTCTAGAGCTTGTCTTTTATGCAAGCTGTGTAGGCTGCAGCGAAAATTTTCCCTAGTCAAGCTTTGCCTGTCAGCGTGTTTCGCGAATTGAAGCGTGCGTTTAGAAGAAGTGACCATGCATTTGTACGTCTAAATTAGGAGAAAGTTTTGTCATATGACGAAAGTGTGCGTTTGACTGGAGCGTGCCTTTGTGTGACGTGCGTTTAGGCGGAGACTATTGTATTTAGGAAGGAAATGAAACGGGGATAACCAGATACACTGCTGTGTGCTGTGCTTGAGGTTCACTTTATCTGAGGCTTTCATGAATGCTGTGGAATTCTTTTTCTACTGAATGCCCTGTAAACCAAATCATTTTGTTCTTGGTCATAAAAAAACTGATTGAATTTTTTTTTAAATCTCCATTTCAGACGCTCAAGCTCTCCAGTTCCAGCAATATGGACGACATTTCTATTGAACAAGACTCCAGATCATCTTAGCCTCTGCTTGAGGATTTTTTGAGTTTTTTTTGGGGGGGTTACTACTTTATTTCATTTTCTCTTTGAATACATGCTGTTTCTGTGTTGTCTCCTGTCTTTGCTTGGTTATTTCATTTTATTGCCTCTGTATTATGTGGCTCAAGTCAGGCGGTAATAGGTAAATTTGTTGTGTTTTTTTTTTTTTGGGGGGGGGTGTTGTAAATCGTCACCTTATTGTATAGTAGTACCTGGCTTTTTTTTTTTGACAGTCCTGAATTTTTTTTGTTGTGATCAATTTTGTGATTCTGTTCAAGTTGACAACTTTTTCTTTGTGGTTTGATTTTCATACCAGATATTTGACTCTTGGGTGAGGTTTTAACACTGTAGTTACATAATGCCTGATGTATATCCTCTGATGTCAAATATGACATGCCTGTCTTGAACTGTAGATCTTTGTGTTTCTCCATTGTTGCAGAGGCCTCAGCCCCTTTATGATCTGTAGAATTTGATTTATTTTTTTGTTTTTCATGGGTTCTTTTGGTGGGGGGGTTACCTTCACCTTCCTTGAAAAATGCAAAATAGAATAAGTTTTATGCCCCTTGCAACACTGTAAGATAATAAGAGGCTGGACCTTCAAATTTTATTATCCGTCTCCAAAAGTACTAAACCAAATGGGAAACTTCATGTAAAATGTCTCTCCTAAGGACACGGCGTTGGACCAAGCTGAGCCTCAAACCCTCGAACCGACAATCTCACATTTATGAGTCTGGCAGCCTTACTACTAGACTTCCAACACCACCACTCTCCTTGTCCCTTTTCCTTTGATGTTTTTCAATCATCTTGATAATGTAGCCCTAGTGTTTCTACCTTTATTTTGGTAAAGTTTTGCATGTAGGCCTATAATCCAAATTCAGAAAGCGTTTTTTAAACTGAGATGCTGTTGCAACTGTATTGGGGAAAGAAATACAAATATGAAATTTCATACCTTCCTATGGTAAAAAAAATTATCACAAACTGACAAAGCCATCTAACATGAAATTCCTGCCATCTAACATGAAATTCCTGTGTGTTAACATGAAAAGATTTTAAAATAAATCCCCAACTTTTTATTTGAGTAGTAACATGAAAAACCATCAATTGAACAGCTACAACCTCACTGGACCTTCATTCTGTGCAGTCAAGGCATCTGTCTGGGGTTGAATGTTTCCCTTTTTTCAGTTTCCTAAAGTGGTCAGATCTGCATGTGTTCCGATTACACACAAAAAAAAGATCACACAAGGTCCAACAAGCCAACAAACAGTAAGAAAGGCACCTCATTACACTTCTACTTCATAAAAGCTGAAGGCTGAAGACAACAAATAGTGAATTTTGCAAGGGAAGGAAAGTTGTCAGATCCCCCAACAAAAGTCTCCAGCCAACATGCACAGTCTGTTTTTATCTTGCTACCTCTGTCGTGAACTCAATTCATTAAGATAAGATACATCTTTATTGTCCAGATCCTGGCACATTGGTTTGGTGTTTCACCACGTGTACACACACACACACACACACACACACACACGCACGTAGGCTTACAATCACACGCATAAAAAATTAGCAGTAATATAAAAAATAATCGTAAGCTAGATACACACTCAATGTTATTTTGATGCATGCTCTAAGGTCGTAATTCATTGGTGCATTACTTACACTTGTAGCACTATGGTCAAACATTAATCAAAAGTGGTTGGGAAGTTCCCTTCTATATGTTTTATTTATGCCATTGAACATCTTTAGTCAATCATAATGAAAGTGGTGGGAGAAGTAAATTGTATTTAAAGTTAAAGAAATATTGTTAGACTTCATCAGGAAATAAATGGGCCCACTTTTGTGAAATATTTAACACATGTATAAATTTTTGTTTTCTCTCAAATTATGTTTATTTTTATGAAGTTTTAAAATGTAATGTGACTCCCATAGCTTGACAATACACTGTTGGGATGTTCAATATTGTCAACATTTGCATGAATGAATTGGATTCTTAGCTTACGAACTAAAATTGTATTGTATTACATGTATGTAATAAAGAATGCTACGATTTTAAGAATTATCTTCTGCATCTTTTTTTTTGTGAAATTTTTAGTTTTATCACTTGTCTGTTGTATTTTAGTGTTGATATTTCAATGTGGAAAAAAAAAGTCAAATCTGATAGGCGTCATAATTATGTGTAGTAGCAAAAGCAGGCCCTACATTTTAGTTCATCTCTGCATGACCTTCACTGGGTTAAAATGCTTCTCATCAGACTCAAATTCTTTGAGCTCCTTGTGTTACATCCAGTGTATTATAACATTGTTGCTAGTTTGGGATGTCTCTAAATGTACATTCACCCTCATAAAGCACCAATGCTCCAGAAGAGAATTGAGAATAAACCAGAACTCTTTTTGTAGGCCTATACAGTCAAACCTGTGTAAGACGGCCATCCATTGTCAAGGAGAAAAGTGGCCATATATAAGACAGGTGGCCGTCTTAGGCAGGACTGATCAAGATGAAGAAAACAAACCATTCCCATCTGAGGTCCCAATCTAAAGTAGCCGTGTTGTTTTTGTTGATGTTGGTTTGTATTTTGTTTGCAATTTTTATTTTGTTGCTGATTTTGCACAAGGGTGACAATAAGACGAAATGTACCAGACGAGGAAGACCGAGTGCCATGTTAGTTAAACAAACACATGGGTCGCCAACACTCGGAGAATGAGCGACGCTTCTGTCGCAAGTTCAAGTTGACGTCCTTTGTTACTTTGTTACAGACTGGGTAAACAGTGACCACTCATCTCACTGACGATTTGTGTATGAGTTCTGGGCGGGACTTATGGCTTAAGAGGGATCACACGCTTACCTCACCAGCAGCTGAAAATTGGTCGCTATTGGTCAACAGTGGGAGGGGCCTACGCAACATGATCGGTTGGAGGGACTACCTAACAACAACGACAGGTGTTTGGATTATGACAGCTCGCCTACAACACCAGGGGCCAATTCACAGTTTATAAATATAAACAAAACGTAATGGAGTCACAAAGGTGGCCATCTAAGCGTACTAAGACAGGTGTTATAGCTTAGTGTGATACTTGGAGGTCCAAAATCGATAAGAAGAGTAGGCTTCGGCCACCACCTACGCAAATTTCAAAATTAATTCCTTCCAAAACCGAAAATGTTTAATAGTTCTTGTGCGCTCATATGACCTGATGCAGTTGCTAGCGCCGTAAAACACTCACCAAACAAACACATCAGATTATCACTAGCTGAAATACAGTCATTTCTACACTGAAAATAATTGAGCATCTTGTCTAAATCATTAATCTTCACTAACAACCCTCAAGTAACACAAATCATATAGTCTTACAGTACATTCTGTATGCGCTTCACTTCAAGATAATGAAACAGAAGAAAGAGACACTAAGTAAGACATACGTGTGTCAATTGCAGGCCAAAGAAAAGCATCCACATTGTACTTGTACTGTTCGCCTACATTTATCACACTCGCTAATCAGTTTACACAATGTATAGGTCTAGTGATGCAAGGATGGCGAATGTGTAAGTCTGCCTTCAACAATCATGGCTATTTGAGCAACCCTCTTCGAACTGAAAATGTGACACTGACAGTCCCACAGATTTCAACTTTCAACACAGACTCCGCTGAGCTTGTATATGGGGTATATATTATATAATATGTATAATTTCTGTCTGTACATTGGACTGCAGACAAACTATTGAATTCAAAGAAATGAAAGGAATAATCCAACTCCAGCATTTATGATGTAATAGTTAAGCTTTTTATATTACTACATGCAAAAAACTAAAGAACATTTCCCTGTAGGGAAGTTGTTTTATCAAGTATCTTTGTCTGTCTGCTGGAACACAGTAAGTATCCTACTCAATCAAGCTTGGCCCTGACAGTGGTGACAGGTAGAGTCGAGGCAGGTCACTTCGTCAATTACCTAAATTGAGTTGATGAAGAATTACAGTTTAACTAACAATCACAAAGACGTACTGCTTTTGTGCACACAAAACATGTAATCTGAGCTTCTGGTGCTCTGACTGAATAACCTTTTTTAAACAAAAATGTTGGTATCAATTTTTTTTTTAATTTATCAAAAGTATTAATTTAGAGTTTTATTTTGTGTCACATCATTCTTTGGACATGATTATATAAATGGCATAGTCCTGAATTGAATTTGTTTCTTTTTTAACGCTTCTACTTATGATGTATCAATTGGCTGTGAGTAATGTGTGGAGAAATGGGACCATCTTAAAAAAAACAACTAAATTCATATATTATACATATTAATTAACATAATTTAACAGGACTTATATTAATTTAATGGTTTCTCCAGAAGAATTACAAATCTTTTCTGGCATGTTACTTTCGTCCTTTAACTCTCAGAGATCAGATATTTTTTTTCAATTGATCTTGTCAGAAGCTCGAGGTTCTGGGCCTCAGAGGTGTCTGAGTGAATTGACTCTAAAGTCCCATTTTTAAATTATCCTTTTCAACTCAAATCAAAACCAAGAAAAGGATTTTAACTGTCATACATAAAGTATAAAGGTATGGTGCCTGCTTCACATGCCAAAGATATACCTTCTTTTTTATTTGAATTAGTCTGTGTTTGTATGTATGTAGGCATTTAAGAGTTAACACTCTTTTGTGGTAAAAATCTGATCTCAATAAAGTATCTACCACCTTGTCTTCTCAGCTGAGATCCTGTGTGTACCCCACTCATTGGGCACTGTGGCAGTTAACGAAGAAATCTAAATCTGCATTTTGGCAAAATCCAGATTTCATCCTAACCAAAAAACTCTTAGTAAAATAATTACTGATAATAGTAATAGTAAATAGTGCAGTTGATACCAGAGTCATACACATTGGCATCCAAAAGAAATTTGAAAATGTAATCACACAATCTTCATGTCAAAGCTTTGCACTACCCGCTCATGCAGCATACCAATTTTAAGCTAAATAGATTCTGCATCATCTGACACATAAGTATTTCATCTATGTTGCGAGCCACATGAGATATGGTCACTCAAAACTGATCTTAAAAAATCAGATTTGGCAAAATTTGACTTTTGGACGCCACTGTAACTGAACCTTTTTTTTTTTAATAGTAGAGAGTTTTACGGCGCTCGCAACTGCATAACATCATATGAGCGCCAAGGGGTGGGTGTCAAGAGAGAAGTCTTTACGGGGAATCATGCTCACCTCTCTAGCTTCAACAGCACATGGTCTGCTTCGACTATCAAGGCACCCCGGAAATAGCAGGATACAAGAGTGTGACAAACATACAAAATAAGTAGAGGAAAATGACAATAGTAAGGATTAGGAAAGAAAAAGCAGCAGTTCCCTGCTACAGATCAGGCACAGTTATGAGCGTGACATGATGAATCAGCCCATTTACAATTCTACTGTGCTTGAATGAGAAATGTCCCCCATTTCATTGGGAATGGCCTAAAGACAGTACAGTCAGCGGCACTGCCCCGGCGGGAGTAACTCAAAACCTCTGTATGTGACAAAGTTTGTACGGTTAATCCACTGCATACCAATTATACCACAAATACGCAAAATGCAAAGAAAGCATGAATTCAGAACAAAAAGAAATCTGCAAGATTTTATAATTTATTAATTTCTTTATTATTTATTATCGCCCTTAGAGAAAATAATGAAAGAGCACTTAAAATCAAGCACTCTGTCAGCTAGGATCTATCATGTGTTTTGATTACTGACAAAAATATGACAAATGTTCATTTTCTGTGGAGGAACGTTCCTACTTCTATCATTATTCTGCAAAAGTTTCAATGTGGTAGGCTTATAATCTTTTACACATAACGAAAAATAAAACATAATGTTCCAAACACTCTGATAAATCCAAAACCACTCTCAAATACCGCCAAAAAACAGAACATACAGTCTTAAGCTAACATACTTTGGCCGTAGTAACTAACGACAAGAATAAATAATGAACATTGCCTGGCAGGAAATCCCTGTTATAACATAAACACAACACTGAAAGTGAAATATGTAATAATAATAAATACAATAGTAGTAATTAACTGCATTTATATCCACATGCAAAAGCATGCCCGTGTGTATTTTACATCTATTGTATTACAATTACCCTAGTAGTAGACTCTAGAAAACACAAACAACAATCCCAGCTTCCAGGGAAGCATACAGTGCAAGGTGTGGATTACACGTGCACAAAAGAAATACTTAACAAACAAAGAAGATCTTTCGCTATCTATAGAAGGGTACCCATTCCCACCTGGGTGAAGAAGAGACAGTTTGTGTCAAGTGTAAACATGCTGCATACTGCCATCATGATAGTCATCATAATCATCATAATAACCCTGGTGTCACACTCCGCAGCTCATGATACACATGTGCACACATAATAATAGACAACGCTTTCACTTACAACTTACATTGATAACTTTTTACTTTTACATAGTATTTTTTAAATTAAAGATCACATCAGACAAAGTGAAACAAGAATGCACATATGTTTTTTTTCTTACTTTTGATATTTCAAACAATGTGAAAGACATATTAGCTTAGCATTATGCATACCACAATATAAAATATATCAATTGTATACTTTTGATATATGCCTCCTTCAACACAATCCAGACATTATGGGGCAGGGTCATTTCCACTTTCCTGGCATCTGTGGTGTAGTGTTAGATGCTTTGCTGTCCCATGCAAAAGACTCTAGGTTCATTCCCCAGAGCGCCAAATTTTTATTGAGTATTGGTATTTCTGCTAGGATGTTATACTTGCATATATACCTCTCAGATCAGGGTGTCCCTGACAGACAGGGTCAGAAACCCATCTTAATTATCTAAATTGTGTTGATGGGGCCGTAAAAACACCTACACTTTTTATCAAAGTTTACTTCCACTCTGCCTGTCACAGTCAGGGCCAACTAAGGCTTAGTGGGATAGGGTATCCATGCAGAAAGATGGAGACATTTCATCAAATAGATTTTTTCTCCTCCAACGAACCCAACAAGCATTTTTCAAGCAATGGCAAATACTAATAATAGCCTAGCCATAACAACACCACACTCTGCTTTGATCAGTGTCAAAATGTCTGAAAGAAATCTATGTATGTACAATGAAAGTAAAAGTAGACGTGTACTAAACTTTTAACTACAAGTATTCTCATGTAGATCTAAACAGAATATCAATTCTGATGATGGGGTAAACTTCAAGTACCAGTAGGACCAGGTGCTTCTCCAGGTGTAGAATGTTTCTCTGGTAAAAATGTATTTGTACTCATAAACCAGTTCTGATTTTTTTTTCTCTCCTTCTACAAGAGTACCCATACTTGACAGTAACTTGTCTACATGTGACTGTGTAAAGTGCATGGATTTAACATCCCTATCAACACTTAGCTCATTTGGCAGGACCTCCAAATGTAACGCCCATCTCTGATTTTTTATTTTCATTTATTTATAATGTTACTCATGAATTGAAGTGAAGACCACACTCTTTTGCAATCATGTTGAAAGTCAGTAGAATGATTAGCAAACTTGTACTTCAATCGATGCTTGAGTATTGTCAACAGTGTGGATTTGGAATGTCATTAACGAACAAAGTTGAGTCTCTAATCAAGCTTGTTTATGTCTACTACTTCTTCCTCTTACGTTGTCAGTTTTTTGTCAAGACAAAGTGGTGTAAGTTTTCTTTTTACCATGGGTCCAGTTTTAGAGAATCACAAGAAAACAAAAGGAAAATCAGCAAAACATTTCCTCACCTGCACAGAAATATAAAAGTTACTGACTGAGACAAACTCAAGCACAAAAGTAGCCAACTTTCAGTGGCTGAGCTTATGCACAGTCAAGTCAATATGAGCAAAACACAAAACAGAGTTGAAAGCTATAGAATAGGTGAACTACTCCCAAGTCTTGTTTTGACATACAACAATGCATTTTCATTTGCCAAGGTGTAAGTGAACTTCACTTCACACAGGAAACAATAAATAGAGAAAATTATGACAGAGAACAAGAATACGCAGTGAGAGGGGTAAGTTGCATTTGTCTTCAGCATTGCTTGGAAATGTATTTGAGAAAGAAAAGGCAAGGTAAAAAAAGTCCCTGCTGTCTTAACCTTTCAAGAAAACTTTCATAGTCAGAATCAGATGAGACTTTTTAAATTTGATTTTAACAATAGATACTTTATCTCTGCTAAAATGATAACAATGCAAGTAGAAGAAAGAACATAAGATACAGAAATTGCGACTCGATTCATGTTAATACATCACAAAAATATGTAATTGAAAAAAAAAAGAAATCAAAGGAGACCAATCCATCAGCGAGTTGTTGAAGCTGTGTCCACTCTCATGTTCTCTAGAACCCATCTCTCTAAGTCAAAAGTGTACTGCAACAGAAAAAAGGGTGTCTGATGAGAATTTTTTCCCTGTAAAAAGTCCACTACCATGCACTATCATCAGCCATGGACTTAAGTTTGCAAAATACTGATGGGGCTGACAAAAAGTGCTAAAATACCGTAAAGATATTTATTAAGGCAAGGTGATTAAGTCTTTCAAATAAACTACACATGCACATTTCTCTCCTCACCTGCTAACATTCATTACCAACTATCTCTTTTCCTTCATTGATTCATCTCTGTATTTTCTTAAAAGTCTCAGAAACATAATATCTAGGGCTTCTTGTGTATACACTAGTATCTGAGATGTAGTGACTTGCACACTGAAGATACGAGTTCAATTTTCATTAGGGGTGGGGTGGGGGAGATAACATTTTATGTTATCATAAATATATTCTCCATCTTTTAACAGGAATGTAGCATCTCCACAGATCAGGTTGGGCCGTGACACATGATCAAAGCAGCCTGTCTCATAGCCATGAATGATCTAAATTGAGTCAATGGTGGTGTAACACATTTACACTCAAACTTCAACTGTATACACACATGGGTAAATGTTAAAATTATATTCTACTTACCGCTGAGGCTTCTCCGACTGCTCTAGAATCACTTATGTACATATTTGCAAACTGAGGACCAAACCAAAACGTAAAGCAAGTTATTCCATCATCATAGACAGGCGGACTAAAATTTCAGCATTGCGTAAAAATTTCTCCAACATCAAGGGCATTCAACATTTGGTCCTTCAACCTACAGTGTCAATTTTTTTATTTACACCTAACAAACAGAACATTCTTCGACTTGAATACATATACAGTATCTGTCCCCTTTCATTTTCAGGACCAATTATATATATATGCCTCTTCAGCTTTAGGCAGCCAACCTCTAAAGGCCTAGTACTATTCTTTGATTTTCAACTGTCAAGGTACCTTTACTGAACACAGTGTGAACACAAGACCTCAGACTTTACTATCCTTAACAGACAAGACTGAGTCCTGTGTCCTGCCAACTGTGATCAGGAGACAGACGTAAAAACCAGTCATTTATCAACCATACCCACAATAACTGGTTATTGAACCATGTACTTTGCACAGAGAAGTTCACACCTCACCTCTAGATGGTACCCATCTACAGTTCAAAAGACGACTATTCACGCTAATGCTTAATTTAAACTTATGTAGCACGACAATGTAAATTACACTGTCACTTCAATAGCAGACAAAAAGTTCCTCTCTAAGTTTAGATCTTTTCACAGAAAATACATTCAAACTACAGCACATTTGTTAACAGAAAGTGTTGACATAGTAGCACTGTTTCTCAAATTTCTGAAGGCCATCTTTTGTCTCATAATTATTCATAACTTCCAACTTCATATTTTAATACATGATACAACCTGTCTTGTGCAGCACCAATGTGAACAAAATTTAAAATTTAGTTAAAAGTTGGAAATTTATGTCATACCCGGGCAATGAAATTAGTTTGCTCTTGGAAAGGTTGATATTTGTCAGCAATCTTGAACTGAACACCAGACAATTCTGTGAATCCACGTCCAACTGTAAAAAGAAATTATTGCATTTCACCAATACAGAATAATTTGGAGACAAGAGAAAAGTGAATGCTTGCAGAACACAAAACATTTTTCAAAATGTGTGTAAACAAACAACAGACCACAAAAAGGTGGTCATCTTAAGGTGGAAAATTTATTACAGGTTCTCAACCATGTATCTTTATCAATAGAATTCAAATTTACATTCATCACAGAAGTAAGAAAAAAGAAGTTCACAAACAGAAATGTGAAAAGCAAAGAAGAAGAAAAGAGAGATAGAAAGATGCCTGCAAGAGGGCCATGACTTTGACAGGTTTAAAATCTGGGACTGGCGATGGAAGAGGGAAGTCAAGGCCAGTCGCAGTCTTTTTTAACTCACTCCTACCAACAACAATTAATTTCATGGATTTTCCAAAACAGCCAAAATTAAATTTGTACTGTAATTCTGAATTCGCTGCAGTTTTTGTATCACTGATAATTTTGGATCTGGACAAGGCGACCTTATTCACGATGCCAAAAAAATTAACCATTATGCCGTTCCAGCCTAAAGGAGAACTCAGATAAACGAGAAAATAGCAGCTTTGAATGCTGTTTGCAATTTAAAAATGATCTTGCTCACTTCACCCTCTATACCTGGCTTTCTTCCATTCTTCGAACGACTTTTACTTTCAAATTTTCTAGCGTTGCTGGGTCCGCACACGGGAAGAGAGGATTGAAGTCGAGTTCCGCACGCTGAGCAAGCGAGGCCTTGTCAACTGAGGCTGTTTTGCTATGTGCTCGCCTTCGCCCTCCGTAAACTCTATTGCATTCAGAGCACCGCTGCATTATTTTTCACACGAGTATTCCTGCGCTGCTTCCTCGTTCACTTTCAGTTTGAGCGACTGTAGTACTTCAGTCGTGCCTCTGTGCCAATGGTGGATGATTCCGAGTGCCTTGACGGCAGCCCGCAAACCATGTTCACGGCGTAGCAACTGCGAACATGAATTGCTCTCACCCATGACCTGGTGATGATCGAACTCCTTTTATTAAAATTTTGGAAGGACTTCCATAACGAGCGACCATCCCAACAAACACAATAAAGAAGAGACCTAACCCTTACCGTAACCATCCTATCCCTACCCCTTGCCTTCTATTCTACTCTGTCTCATGTATAGTGGTCGCCAGAGCTGGTAGTAACGGAGTACAAGTACTCCGGTACTTGTACTTACGTTACAATTTTCGGTACTTTTACTGTACTCCGGTATATTTTTGAAACCAGTACTTTTACTGTACTCCGATACTTTTTATAAAAGTACTTTTGAGTACTTTTGAGTACTTTTGAAGTACATTTTGAGTACTTTGGTAGCTTAATGAAAGGGTAAGTGCAGGCATTTCTGATCATAATTTACGGAACAAAAACCCGATCAACCGCCAAGAGTTAAAAGTTGAGATCAAAGAACGGCCCGTCGCCTCAAAGATCAGCCACTATCGTGAATGTGATCACAAGCGTTGTAAAACTCCATGAAACGGTACAGTGTTTGCTCCAGACGGGATCACACCAAGGTGTGAACTGACCGATGCGTTTCTTTTCCCCAAACATCGCACTCGCATCTGACCTCACCACCTAAACTTACATCACTCCCTGGGTGGGTAGGGCCTACAAGTTCGCTCCAGGCGGGATCACATCAAACTGTGAACTCTTCCCTGACCATTGAAAGCAGTTTTTCTCGAATTTGCGAGACAACCTGAATTTTAATTAGTGTGGTCACATCGTAATGGTGCGTAACGACAAAGGAGGTGGGGGTGGGGGGGGGGGGGGGGGGCCCAATCCGAGAGGAAAGCAAAAATTTTTGGACAGGTAAAGGGGAGGGGCAACACTGGGATAAACCGTAGGATACAGATCTCCCCCAAGACTCACGATAGGCTAATGAGTGTGTATATATAATATTATTTATGGCATGCCTCATGCCACTGTGATTGGTAATCAAGGTTGACCACTCTTTGCTTGCCAAATGTCATAAATCCACCCAGGAGTCACGTCAGTTCATGGGTCACTGTAGATTCTTCCTTGGCTTCGTTGGCTAAGATCCCATATTTTCCTTGCTTCCGAGCACTGGGATCTTAGGCGGAGACTACTGCAGTAGAGAATCTTTGGTTACACTACACTTACTAGACTCTAGGAAACGATTGTATTTTGGTTTGCCGTTGGCGCCGTGGACTACACAGTGTGACCAAAATCTGTCAGACCACTATAATCAATTGAAACTGAAACTGTGTTCTCAATGTGTATCTAACAATTTTTAGGCTGTCTAAATTTCTTTTAAACTTTTTTTTGGGTGGTTTTTGCTTAAGGCTACATTGATTCCTTGAGGATTTGTTAATGAAGAATTCAATGCACTTTTCCATTTCTATGCGGGCCATTTTCATCAATTTTATGTTTTCTTAAGAGCAACTTTGTATCTACATTTTTCAATTTGGATACTCTTTCTGTAGAACTTTCCAACCTCTAGGACTGACTTACATTTGATCACATTGTCTTGCTCAAACAAGTTCTATTCATAATAGCACTTACCCACTAGTTGCGTCTGTTCGTTTGGGTTGTTTTATGTTCAACTTCACGGACCATTTCCACCGTTCAGTGCGTACATTGTATATTCAAATGCTTTGTATACTGTTTACATTTTTAGTAATAAATAGCCTAATTTGTCAAATATACTGGATAAGTTATAAAATATGATGTTTTGAATAAGCGCTGAAGTGTTTTAGCATATTAGCAGAAAGTACTTAAAATGTACTCATAAGTACTTTTTTAAAAAGTACTTGTACTCAAGTACATTTTATAGGAAAGTACTTTTACTGTACTTAAGTACATTTTTTAGATTGTACTTAAATTTGTACTTAAGTACTTTTTAAAAAGTACTTTAACAGCTCTGGTGGTCGCTCGTAACGAAAGTCCTGTCTAAATTTTAAAATTCTTCTAAACTCAAGACCTCAAAATCTTGCTCGGTTTCTAATTTACTACTAAAAGTCTAAAGATATGATGGCAGTGATATTTATTTATAAAGATATGGCAGATAATAGATATCCACTGATTGTGATCTCAATCTCTAAATCAAAATAGGCCTACTCTAGACTTAGCCAACACAAGGCACCAGAAAAAAATGAAGGTTCTTTTTTTACTCACGCTCCCGTCTCATGTACACGTTTTATTTACTTTTTTTCTAGATCTAGAATCTAAATCCAATAACATTTGCCATGCTGAACACAAATAAAAGGCCTTCATTTTTGCCGCAAATCAATAGTTATTGATGTTTGAAAACAGAACTAGATCTATATACTATTATTACAGTAGGCTAGGACCAGTGGCATAGTCAGGCGCGGTTCGTCCATTGAGCACGGTCGTGCAGTGCCGCCCAAAATTGTAATGTTCTTTTACGTAAAACACCTACAATAACAAAATAAAAGACGCCAGAAACAAACACTAGCCAAATATTATATCAAAATCAAAATACGTTTCTCAGTGGCGGCGTAACTGTCATTTCTGTGTCTATAGCACCGTAAAACATCTACTATGCCATGCCAAAGTTCATGCGCTGTATCTATGCATAGCAGGATATTCAACAGTGGAAACCTGACCTATAATTCGCTCTTTGGGATAACCCAAGCGATGACGACACTCGTAGCGAGTTTGTCGGTACATTAATATTAATAAGACGGTACATCTCAAATGTGCTCCTGCCGAATAGTGCCGAAACATAGGCCACAGTAGGCAATCTAAAAATAAACGCGATAGACTGCACTATTCTATGCCAAAATTATGTCAGCCCCGGAGCAATCCAGCGGAGTGCTCAAGTGAATTCTGATTGGTTCATTGTCTTGCCGCTATTTTAAGTGACTCTGTGACCGTGAACCTGAGGGAGGTGAACGTGACACACTTAAGTCATCGTCCTATGAGTTGTGCTTTTGAACGGTTTTGTAGTGGAGTGGTGAAAGGTATTACTTGAGTGTTCAGTTCTAAAGCAGGATGAATGAAATTGACGTTTAGCTAACAAACAGATCTAGTTCTAGAAGTCAAAGCCACAAGTAAAAAGAATGAAAATAGAATCACAAGGTTCTCCCTCACCAAACCAAAGATCCTAAAATTATACACCATCTCATTTACTATGCCCTTGACTATCTTCAACCTAAGATAGCTTAATTGTGCACACCCACTTTTTAGACCCACGAGCCGCCCCTGGGCATAGTCTAGTAGGCCTAATATGATGACTAGTTTTTACCAACATGGGGGGTTTCGGGGCATGCCTTCCTGCATTTCACAATGATTTGATGCTTTGGCAATTAAGATTGATATACTTGGGTATTTTTTTACTTTCCCTCCCGTCTCACACTCAGCTACCAGTTGTATAATTTCTACTAAATATTGATGAGCTGAACACGAATATCAGCTTCATTTACGTCGCAAATTAATAGTTTTTGAAATATTTGATTGTTTTTAACCGAGATCGACATGCTTTGGACCAATCGGGGGATTCCAGGGAGGCCTGCCCCACTGGGGTAAAAGAAAATCTGGGGGGGGTTACAAGGGGGCATGCCCCCCCCCCCCCTGTTTTTACCCATAATTTGATATTTTAGTTAGATTTGAAATTGTCTTGAAAATAATTGATTTGATTTGCGACAGTTTTAGTGGCTTTATGTGTGATCTGCAGCAAACATTACTGCAGTTTGACCCCTGAAACAGTGCATCTGTGTGCGGGAGTGAAAGTAAAAATTTACCTTTACTTGAATACATTTGATTTGCAAGGATTTTTTAGAGGGGCCATGCCATACACACGCGTGTTCTGCAGCAAAAATTATGGCAGTTTAGCCCTCAAATCAGTGCACCTGGCATCTGTGTGTGCATAATGATAATATATGATAAATAAGAAGTAAAAATTTACCAAAATAAAATAATAAAAAAACGCAAAGGGCAGGTGGACTCATAATTACAGTGTAACACAGGAAAGGCACAATCACAAAGGAGCTAGCATAGATCTACTAGACTCTACTAATCGATCTAGATCTAGATCTAGATCTAGATTCTAGATCTTCTAGATCTATATATATAGATCTAATCTGGTCTACATCTAGATATAATATATCTAGACTCTAGATCTAGTCTAGATCTAGATCTAGATCTAGATTCTATAATCTAGAAGACGAAGATCTTTCTGATCTGTCCTTAACTGTACTTAGTCGCACAGGACAGGACTGGTACTGGTACCGGTAACAAAACTCACTTGTTTGATATCTTGTTTCATCGAATTGGTAAATGTTATTATTCGACGAAGGTACCAAGCGTTCCATGGTGGTCGTAACTGGCGGACCGACAAAATTTCTTCAATGCACACACACACACTTCAATACACTGAGACCAGTCAGAGTCGGTGCGGTGGGCAGGTAGGGTCCTTCCTTGTTTTGTTTCCTTTTATCCAGCAGCAACTTCCGACTTTTCTACCATCCACTTCCTTGTTTCTACGCTCTTCAGCTGCTCTTTCTTTGTTCTTCTCGGAAGGAGTGAAAGCGAAACCAGTTTTAAAAGGAGATAACTCTATGGTGCTGACCGACAAGAAACAAAACGTGTGTGTGTGTGTGTGTGAGAGAGAGAGAGAGGGGAGAGAGAGAGAGAGAGAGAGAGAGAGAGAGAGAGAGAGAGAGAGAGAGAGGCTTTTTTTCGTATCATCTGTTTTATCATTATATAATAAAATAGAAGCAACAGAAGTGTTGTTTCTTATGAGAGACTGCTGAGAATATTATTCGCAGAAGGAAAAGAAATCAAATGAGTTAGTGCTTGTGATGAAGCCCACGTGGAGCGCTCACTGTTAAAAACAACCAGGAAACGACAAATGCAGTTTGGGGGACACCTGAATAGACAATGTCTTGAACATCTAGATTTTCTAATTCTCGAAGGCAAGCGAGGCAGGGGTAGGCCCAGAGCAACCTACTTTGGGAACGTAAACATGGGAAACGGGGGAACGACCATGGAAACGTAGATTTTCTAACCTTTTTTAATGAGCATCCGAGCAAAGGAATGAATGGAGAACCATGATCGCCGATGTCTGTCACAGATCTGGCACTGGATGAATGAATAGTAGGGGAACTTCGATTTGATTTTTGAACAAATTCCAAATTATACCAACTCCAACTTGTTTCCGAGATAGATCCAAATATCATACTATTATAAGTATTTAAGGAAGTCTTTGCCCCTCTTGAAAACCCTTAAGCTGAAGCTGTTTGGGGGGGGGGGGATTATTCACACTCAAAATGTTACACAAAAGCTTGTGTGCATAAAAAAAAATGTGCCCCCCCCCCCCCCCCTCCTTTTTTTTTTTTGCCCCTCCCTGTTTCCACGTATTTGTTGTGGGGGGTGGAAGGTCTTTTTCCAAAAGCCGGGTTTAAGCGGCGTCCTTTTAAGATTCTTCTTCGCGCTTTCTTTTTTTTTCCAAACAAAAAAACTTTTAAATAATTTTTTCTCCTTTTTTCGGAGATTTTTTGGGGGGGGGGGGGGGGGGGGGGGGCCTTTATTTTTCCGTGGAAAGGGTCAACGGTGGGCTTTTTTAGCATTCCTAAAAATATAAGCTAATAATACGCATGCCAATAAGTTTAAGCCTAGATCTATACAATAAACGTTTTTTTTTTTTTTTTTCCCCCCCCCTTTTTTTTTGGGGGGGGGGGGGGGGGGGGGCGGGGCGTAAGTATTTTACGGCGCTCGCAATTGCATTATGGTCATATGAGTGCGCGGGACACCCCAAACATTTTCAGTTAGTAGGAAATTTTGAGTTTTGCCCGGGTGGCGCCGAAGCCTATTCTTATCGAGTTTAGACCATCAAGGGATGTTTAACGTCGAAAGAGTCAAACGTAGGCTATTATAGTAGTCCTATAAATATAGGCTAATATAATATGCATGCCAATTTAAGCTTATACAACTAATGTATAGTTTTATACGTGTAATAATTGTCTGTGTGGGAAGTATTACCCCACTGGGTTCGTGTGGGTGAATTATATATTATTATAATACATAATCTGTTCTGCATAGTCGCAGTCAGAATTTATAATCATCAGTCGCCGTAGCCTTCATTACTTCATGTCACACAACATCACTGGTCACCCAGCTTTTCGCCTGATAGAGCGAACAATTATATTTGTATTGGGCTTGATTCCAGCCCAAGAAGTTTTAAATTCAGTCTATGACTACGATATGTTTTTTTTGGTGTGTTTAATCGAGGCTTATTATACTTTAGTAAGTTTTAGCTCATGGTAAACAATTAATATACTTGCTATTGTCAGAGTTAAAAGTAAGAGCAAGAGCAGTGACACAGTTAACTGGAGGCTATAGCGCTGGAGGATGTTCTTGTAGTATATGTATTATGATGTATCTTTAATTGGACACCGTCTCGCTCATAAGCTAAACGCTCTCTGCATGAAAAAATTTTTGTTCAGAGTTGGTTATTCACAATGTTGATGTTGGGTAGAGATTACTGTGATGTAGCGAAGCGATGCACATTTGGACATTAAAATTGGCATTTAGGAATTTGAACAAATAAGGCGGGGGGGGGGGGGGGGGGGGGGGGGGGTGCACGAGGCTACGTGATAGAGCGTCGGAGTTCGAATCCGAGCAACCCCTTCCTCAAGCCCCCTGCATACACTCACATAGACGACCACTATAAATATAATATCTATTATAATATTATCGCTGTCGCTCTATACTTTTGCGCACTTGCAGCGGATGGTATAAGATTAGTAAAGAGCACGGCAACACAATAACGGCCATTTGTTGCAGAAAAGAGGTAAAAAGGCGGAAGGAAAGTGGTAAAGGTGTCGATCTCAACCTCGATACTGCAATAGTCTACCCCTCCCCCCCCTCCCCCGCGTATTTCCGACACACTACATTTACATTTGAACGGTATACTCTCTTCAAAAAGTCAGGGAGCACAACCACATGTGCGGTGGAAATGGGTACCCCCCCCAAATCCTCCAGTGCCAGATTTGCGACAGTCATCGATGACCATGGTTCTCCATTCATTCATTTGCTCGGATGCTCTTAAATTTAAAAAAATAATAATTGAAGGTATTGATACAAGGCTCAGTAACGAGAGTGTTCTCCAATATTATTATTAGCCAAGCACTCCCTGTGCCTGCCGTGCAGCCCTGGCATTGAGGAAAATAGGACTGATGTGGTGCTAGTGTGTCGTACGAGCCGACTAAATTATGGCGAACCAGGTAGTGACTCCCGAAACAGTCATCCTCCCTCCAGGTCGAGGGTTGAGTCACGATGACAACAGCCTCTTGCTTAAAAAGAACCTGTTACAGAGACACATACAAGCTAAAATCATTAAATATCTGCTTGGCGCTTGGCTAGTCGTGGATTTCCTCCAAAATGAGAGTTTATGGTGTGAGGCAGTGAAAGCTGAAATAAAGCTGCTGTGCAGAAGCTTCCACCATCATCCAAGTCCAAGTCTATCGAGATTGGATAGGGGAGCGTTAGAACCCTTAGTGAGGCTGGGAAAACCGCACAGGTTCTCCAAGAGATGCACCGATACCACCTACACATACTGGGAATCAGCGAAACCCACTTGAACTAGTCTGGACAGAAGCGAATGAAGGAGGGGGAGTTTTTCATTTTTCAGGAAATGGCAGTGATGGACAACTCAGGGAAGGAGTAGGGAGGATCATATTCAAAACAGCTCAAAAGACTTTCAATGGCTGGGAAGCGCACGGTCCAAGGATCATCATGACCTCTTTTGGAACTAAGAAAGAACTCAAGAAAAGAGATGGTAGGAAGAAGGTCATAAACATGAGCATCATACAAGTGTATGCCCCAACCAACGTTAAAGAAGAGAATAAAGATGACTTCTACAACCGCCTGCAGAGTGTGATCGACAAACTTCCAAGACCTCAACATTTTCATTGGAGACCTAAATGAGGGAGGTAGGTAGGGACAATAGTCACTGTGAGGAAATCATGGGCAGACAAGGATTAGGAGAGGCAAATGACAACGGAGAAAGATTCCAGAACTTCTGTGCATTCAACAACTTGGTTATAGGAGGAACAATCTTCCTACACAAACGGATGCATAAGGCCACTTGGGTCTCCTCGGATGGAACAACGGAAAACCAGATTGACCATTTTTGCATTTCCCGAAAGTTTAGACGCTCACTGGAGGACGTCCGAGTCTTACGAGGAGCAGACGTGGCATCAGACCACCATTTGATCCTTGGAAAGATGAAACTGAAATTGAGAAGGTATGAACAAATCATAACTGGAAGTCGCCAAAAGTATGAAGTGAACCTTCCGAAAGACTCAGTAAAGAAAAATGATTTCAAGTTGGAACTGAAGAACAGATTTCAAGCCCTTCAAGATCTGGATGAATGTGAAGTCAACGAACACCATGCTCTCTGTCATCTTAGTTGTAGCTGCCGTGCCAGAGAATTGGGTTATGGGGCAGATCTAAGAGTAAAAGCGCATTCCTGTGTTTAATTTAAATCTCAGTTTAATTAAGAGCAGGATGTGAAGGGCTTATTTCTACGGGTAAGGGGTATATCGCCATCTCCCCCCCCCTCCCCCCACCCGTCCTTTCACAGACAGGAAAAG
>NW_004797295.1:576765-630932 GCF_000002075.1 Aplysia californica | reverse complement strand
TATGTTTTTATATATATATGTATACAATGAATATATAATATATGTATACAATGTATATATATATGTATATATATAATCCAACTGGAGAACCCGAGACAGCCTCAGGCCAGGCAGCAAAGGGGTTAACTTCAACATTAAATGATGGCAGCCGGTATTTTCAGGACATGTCGTGGGATAAAAAAAATATAATATGTGCCTTTTCACGACCTGTAGTGGAAAAAAAATCTACGCGCTTTTTCACGACTTGTTTTTCTCTTTGGACCAATCAGTAAAGTAAACAGCTGGTTCATGCCAAAGGGTATAGACTCTCTGCCCTCTGCTGGCCTTGCTTCGACTGCCCCTCTCTCTCTCTCTCTCCCTCTCTCCCCCTCTCTCTCTCTCTCTCTCTCTCAAAAAGTCTTTTTAAAACTCATGTTACCGCGTAGATGATGAAGCGGCAAGTACAGAATTTCGGGATGTAGGCGAGAGTGTTTCGCAAGGGAAAGTTGGAAACACTCTCGCCGGCACCCATAGCAAATCCGGTAGTTTTGACATTCTAATCGGAATGGCGTTAGCAGAACAGGTCCAAAAACGCCAGCTGGATCTAGATCTACCGAAAAAAAAGTGTATTTTAGTTAGATCTAATAGGCCCAGACATCTGCGGTTAGAGCCGGTATGTCTTCGACATGTGAAAACACGCATAGCCTTTGTTTTCTACGACAGATCGTGAAGAGGCGCCTAGATTTTTTTCCCACAACATGTCGTGAAAATGGCTGAGGATTGGGGGGTGGGGGGGCTACACCTGAAGGCTATCTCGCTTAATACAGGACCGAATTTTACCAAATTTCACTCATATAACAAGCATAGTAAGGAGTCTTAAAAACCGCAATCAAATTTGAGAAAAAAAAGTTTCGTTTCCATGGATACGGCGGCCAAATTGGATTTTGTTGACATGTCTTACGTGTACTTACTGCTCATGGAAATTGATTGGTTGTTTGTTTTTTTGCATGCGTGTTAACAAACAATAGATCTAAAAATTTGTCTGTTGTTTTTTACCTAAACGAATTTTAAAAATTTGAATGAATTTTTTTCTGAGGTACCATTCAAGTTTGCAAAAAATCTGTGAAAATTCACACTCAAGACACCAGTAACAAAAAACTATTCCAAATATCAAAAATTCAACAAACAAAATTTTAGTATTACGTCTTCTCTTCATTGTGTTAAAATTTCATGAATATTGGATGAAAAATGGTGGAGTTATTCAAAAAAGTATAGAGGAAAGTCGCGTTTTGAGAAAACGGCCGGTAAAGAAAAATAAAACATTGACTTTATAAGGAAATGGTGGTGATAAACATGCCCGGTATGGGAAAAAATACGGTTTTTGGGGGTTCTTATGCTATGAAATAGTTGTAGGCTGAGGAAGCTAAAAATGCCTGCAACTCAAATTCCATAATTTTGAGCCGAAAAGGGGCTTTGGGGGTGTAGCCCCCTCCTAAGGATAGACCTAAATCTTTTCAGAGCATCCCTTCAACACAGAAAATGCAAGCGCAAGACCTTGACAAAAAGACAATATAATTTTAAAGCAAACACGTTTATTGAACTGTTATTCGAACTAAAAAAACAGCAACCCTAAGACAATGACAAGATTAGCAACTGGAAAGAAATTTAAATTCTATGAAAATTAGAGGGACTTTAAGTCAACAACTGGGTAATAAACAAAGTCATAAAAATGTTACATCATGCTTGCTTCTTGTACATTTATATGACATGTATTACTTTGATGTGAATATCAACCAATCTTAAAGAGACAAATTAAGTAAAAGATTGAAATGTAAACTTTGAAACTGAAAGCTTAACCATACAAGAGAAGTAAAAGTTCTGATCTACCCAATTTTTTCTTTCTCAATCTCAGTCTCATGCATTGTGATAAACTTTGGCCCTCTTGTGGCAAGGCATGAACATGACCATTAAACACCAGTCTGTTTGAACTTTTAATGATACCTTTTTAAACAAAAGTGCCCATAAAGACAGTTTAAGTGTGCAGGCAGAATCAAATACATGTAACGTAGTCCAGGATACATCTAATTCTCCCCAACCAAACAAGCAAATAGTATAGTTACAAACCATGAGGTGACAACATAATGAGTACCCCCAATTGTTCAAATTCCTTTTAAATGACACAGGTTTTTCAGTTAAAGTACAAACTTTGGTCTCCTTGATGCCCAAGCTGAGAAAGGGAGCCACACCCAAATACCTTTTGTGTTCGTAATATAATATAAGGATCACTTTCAACTGAATACAAGACTTGGACATCAAATTGCATAATGGTGTTTGTCAGTCTTGCATCCAGCCATCTATTCTGGACATTTATACATTTCAAACTGTATGTCATTTTCCAAACAAGAATGTGTTTATACTTCACTCACAAAGTGTGGATATATATATATGTCCATGATTTTTTGCCCCCATTGACACAAAATTTAGATCATTAGGGAGGCCGGCTTCCGGCCACGTAAGAGCCAACCGGGCAAAGAAGTTTCAACACCCCTGCAGAAAGATCGAGATACTCAATAAAAATGTATCCTCATTTGGGAATCAACTCTGGTCTCCTGAATGCAATGTTGAAGTGCCTAACTGCTACACCATAGACACTGGTGTGTAGCTATTGAAATCTCCTTTGAATTGTGAAGAGTGATGTTTGAATTTGAGGCAAAAGAATATCAGTTAATATCACTATCTCCACAGAAAGAACATATTTAATATACTGCACAGAATAACAAATAACAAAAAATTGTAACATATCTAATCTTAAAAAGACACTAAAATAACAAAAATCAATGCCTATGGGATAAATTCTATCCTGGCAAAGAACAGGGCCCACCCTTCAAATCTGAAACTGCAAATGTAGCAGACAGTGGCAGCGATACTACTGTTCAAGAGATAATAACAAAAATATAACATACAATCACTAGAAGCTCAGGAAAAACTGCAGATTAAAAATAAGAGAAGAATTTCTTTCTCAATTTGTAAAATTCAAGTGTTGTTGTTGTTGTTGTTGTTGTTGTTGTTATCGATCCAGCAACAGCTGGGCTCTCGCCCTTCTGTCCAATGCCATGTAGCTCGGAAAAGGTGGCCTGCTCAATCTGGCAACATCTGCACACCCTCTGTAAACGCTCTGAATGTTCCATCCACTTACAGTGGATTCCAGGCCACGCCAGACTGGCTGGGAACGAGGAAGTTGACAGCATCGCCAAAGAAGCAACAGCGCTTACCCAGATTGACACGCCAATCGATTTCTCGACAGCTAAAGCCATCATCCACCGATCGACCCGCGCAAAGTGGAAAAGAGAGGCGAAACCCAAACTGCCGTTTGCCCAGCCGCCGTCATTCCAGCTTGAGGCCTCGCTCAGACGACAGGACCGCCGGCTTCTCTCCCAAATGAGAACTGGTGGAAAATCGCCCAAGCTGAGATCATATCTCCACAAAATTGCGCCAGCAGACAACCCAGATCCGTCCTGTCGAGCCTGCAAGGAGGAGGACGAAACTATGGACCATGTGTTCCTGAGGTGTCCCGCCAGCTATCGTACTAGAACCCGTCTGCTGGGACATTTCAGTAACCCACTTTCAGCACTTTTTAAGGACCCCCGGGCGAGTGTTGAGTTCCTGCGTGCTGTCGGCATTGCTGACCGTTTATGAAGCCACAGCGCCAGAAGAGAGAGAGAGAGAGAGAGAATGCCATGTAGTGATAAGTGCAGGTCTGCTGCAGTTGCTGTAATGTTCCATAGAGTGTGTTGTCAATGTTAGGTCTCACAGTATAACACGGATAGTTCAAATTCGTTGGGACCGGCCTCGATAATTCAAGGGACCTGTAGTTCGAGGGATACCTGAACAGTGTTATGGCATCAGAAATTCAAGGGAAGCAACAAAGATTGGGTCGGAACAGAGATTTTTCTTCTTTCTGCAATTGTCTTAGATCAGATGGGTTAGATCTTTGCCTACTGACTTAAACTTGACAGATTGAGAATGAGAAACACGATGAGCGACGCTTTCGAGTTCGATCGGTTATGAACCTATCGGTACCGAGACAGTTTAATTGTGCGGGTCAGTGCAAGCGGTCTTTAGCATCAATCGAAAGGTGCCTTTTCAAATTTTTCCAAAACAAACAAATAGACAAGATAAGCATATCGCAACAGTAATCAACGCGATGACGAAACAATGCAGCCCTACCCCGCCTCTCTCACCAAGCATGCAGTCTTTTGTGAAGAGGGGTGGGGCGGAAGATTTTTGTAATGCACAACCCCTCCTCTCGCCTGCTCCACACAAGCCTAGCTAGGCCTAGGACCTAGGCACGAGCAGAGCAGAGCGCTAAAATTAGCACAGCTATATAGCTGCTTCTGAGGAGGGGGGGGGGGAGGTGGTATTTCAACCACCTTGCCTTGTTCGGTTATTATTATTATTATATTATTGTTTTGTTTCAAGTGCACCTCCAAAGATATTGACTTTGGACCTCTACCGAGGTGTAATTAGTTAGACTATTCCGTGTTTGCATTCGAGCTTCACGTAATTTTTTTTATACAAAGACAAAGAAGAAAAAAACCGGGACCGCAGGCACAGTTCGACAGATGCGTGATTTTGAGTAATCTGTGTTTGACCTATCTGGGTTATACTGTAATATTTTTTAAAACATTTTAAACACATCTGCCTACTGCTTTTGTCTTTTATTTCCTTAAAAGTCAAAAGGTCTATTTTTTAACAGCACTATACACAGAAATGGCAATGAAATCAACAAATCAGTGAAATGTCCAACTCTAAAGTAAACTTACAACATCAATGATTCTGCTAAAAAAAAATTTAAACATACTAAGATATATATAAAACCTGCCATAACGGAAACCATCCAAATTAAATTCTTTTACAAAAGACAGAAACCTTCACAACCTGGAACTGGACAGAGAAATTCCTTCCCTTCAAAGAGTCTCGACCTGTCAAAGACTAAAAATGCTTTGCTTGTCCTGCCCTAATTCGAAACAAAACCCCCAAGTTTGGTGTTACTAGCTTTAACTCTAGCCTTTACACCACACAACCAGGCAATGAAAGGGGAAGGACATGTGGTTTGGGGGTAACTGTTACCCCGTCTATATGAGCCCTGGGCAGTGCAGGTGGTCAGCATGGTGAGGGTGTGAACTTTCACTGCTGCTCATCTTCCAAGTGCCAGCACCGGAAATTTTCTTGTTAGTCAGAGGCGTAAAATCTGGCCACAGCCTGCTGCCAAATCGTTGTTATGCAGGGTTTTTTCGTTAAATGTGCTTATTACAGACCTGCCACTCTATGAAATATAAAAATCAGGATCATAGGAGGGAAAAAATCGTGATTTGATGAAAAAATTCGAGATCAACGACAAACCACCAAAGTCACTAAAAAACTGACTTTAAAACTTTCCTGGGGTGTCCATAAATACATCCAGGTAAACCTGTATGCCCTCTGTGTGTGTGTGTGGTTTTTTTTACCATTACCTTTTTAAATCCTGAAGTATCATGTCAAGCACTCCTAGTCCAAGTGTCTAAACTCCCCCCTCCCCCCAATAATTCAGGAAAGACGCTTCTACCAGTGTGCATGAACTTTAGTTGACCCTGTCAACGGATGGTCCCCGACACATGCAAAACTTGCACGCCAAAGTCATGTCACGTGATGCAAACATGCAATTGAAATACTTTTACAGACAGGTCTTGATGACGGGCCCGACTAACCAGAACTCTAATAAAATTTGTTTTGAATGTAACAGCAGAATTCCAAATAATATTGATCACTTATGTAGATTCGCAATTGAAACAGTTATCAGGCCACCATCGGAAAATTCTGAGTGGAAACAAAAGCGAAAGTAAATCTAGAGAATGTCCCAAGTCGAGAAACCAAATCGATACTACTTTCATTATAGTTGAAATAACACTTGCGAGCAAAGTTCCAACACAACTTGGGGCGAGTTAACTACTAAATCCCAAATCCATATTTTGCAAAATAGTGCTCCGTGTTTCAGCTGACAAATAGTTCAACGGGTGCTTCTCGCGGAAGAAAAGAAAGCCGAGTTAATTTTTTGAAAAATGCGGCGCAATTAAGGAACCCAAAAAATCGGGATACACGCGATCGAAATGGGGAAAATCGGGATGCTTGAGATTAAGGGGGGGGGGGGGGGGGGTATTCCAGTTAAAATGAGATGAGTGGCAGGTCTGTTATTACATAACTTATATAGGGTGGAAACACAAGTTCAATAGTTTCTGTTTACAACTTGTCAAACAGTGGTTCTAATGAAATACAAGCAGTGGTGACAGTGGATTAGTAAGACTGATGCGTGCCATTATCAGAGTGGTTAGAACAACGCTTGGGAAGTGTGAAGTTTTTACTTATTGACTGCTTACTGAATGGACAGGAGACCCTTTTTACAGCTAGCCCTCTGAACCCCTTTCTCCTAAATTCCCCTGACCAAGGTGGAAAACGTCTAAGGTAGAATAGTTTTCTGTCTCCAGTGCAATTCTGTCTTGGACAGGTTCAATAGCACACTTGTAAATCAGAAAATGATAACCATACTCTAAATTGCCCTAAATCTTGTATAGGGTGAAAATAAAATTACATCCAAAAAAACAAATCTTATTTCATAATCTCACTTTAACTTTTTATGGGCAATTAGGGCACAAAACAAGCTTGTGATCAGAAGCATCACCAACTCATGGAACACAGAGAGTATAGTATTGTAACCACTATAAACTATTTTTAAAAGCAACATTTTAAAAAGAATCTAGAAAGAGATCAAACATGCAATAAATTAAGCACTTGATTGGTTCTAACACAAAACCATAACAAACAAGTGCTATGAAAGACCTAGTTACCCAAGTATGCATGGCTTCAGGCCCATTTTGAGAAGCTTTGATAATTGCAAAGAGAGAGGCTATTATTGATACAAAGACAACAAAAACACAAATCAATATTCCCACTAGAGATCCAAAGGGCACATTCATTTTGCCAGTCGAGTAAAACTCCACATTGAAAAGTTCTTCTGATAGGAAGTCACGCTGAAAGTCAGTGTCAATCACAAAAGCATCAGCCATACTCTGAGAAGCAACAGCAATCTGGGAAGGAAAGGAAATTATCTTTTTGTAGTGTTGATGTTGATATGGTCTCAGGAACAAGAACATTTAAGAACTACACGCATATGTTGGGTAAAATAAATTTTGATTTCTTAAAGACATTTCAGCCAAACTTTACTTCTACAACTATGTTTCACTTAAGGGCTTTTAAAAGAACCTCAGTGCTATTTCATGTGAAACCATTCACAAAATGGGGTATGGTTAATAGTAAAAGTAAAGGTTTCATTAAAAAAGTGTAAGTTTTAAACATATCTGACCTGGGATCATACCATCATACATAATAAGAACAAATCAGTCGGGTGTAATAAATTTTAGGTTAACTATTCCACAGCTGTTCAGTTTCACACTCTGATCACCATATTGTTTAATGTCCCTTTTGACACGTGTTGACTTCGGCAGAAGTCATTGAAATGGAAAATGAAAAAAATCAACAACAAAAAAGACAATGTTTGACACAGAAATGATTCTTTTAGTGAGAGTGACGGAACAATGTGGCTTTCAGCTGGATGAAATAATGACAAAGAGAGAAACAAGAAAGGACAAAGGAACTGTTGTAAAGTTTGTAAAGTGCTATTTAACTTGATGGAGTTATTTTTCTGTGTATCACACCCATCAGTGTGTTGCTAGTAAATCCACTCAAAAACACAAATCAATAAAGCAGACATATCAAAAGATTAATCAACACTGATCATGCATGTTGGCCTACTTGGTCTGTGAGTCTGGCTTGAACCTTAGCCAAATGAGACTGCAACTGTTTGGTGTTCTCCATGGCCTTGGTCCGAAGAAATGTTTCTGCTTCTTCATGAGACTTTAAGAACCCTGAAGAAAAATGTAGTGAAGCTTATGCTATAGTTACACAAATGACAAGACATTGATTTAACCTTTCACTCTTCAGACACTATTCTTGGATTTGATCTGTCATCCATAGCATTTTAGTCAATAATGAGCAGCTTAAACAAATTGCATTATAGCACTGGGTTTATGAGTAGGAGTGCTCATTCATACGAAACTCCTGATGCAATCCTCAGCTTGAAAGGCCTATAAATTACCACTGCTGTCGCTCTCATCATGAGCTAATTCCTAGCTGCCATCGGAGATATTCTTGATATTAGATACTCTAAAGACACTCCAACCTTACCCAGTAAGTATAAGAAATTGATTTCATTTAATGCCAACAGCATACTTACCAGAAACAAGGGCTTCTTTAACTGGGTCACCCTGAAAAGTAAAACACAGTGTAGAAATGTTACATCATTCCAAACAGATGTAAAACACTGATAAGTAGTACAAGGAAATGCAAGTGAAAAAAAAGGAGAATAAATGGCAATTGAATCCAAATCCATATACCCTCTACTCCAACATCATATACATTTATAATAAATACCACAAAGAAAAATTAGTAGATTTTCTTCTTGAATCAGAAAGAGCTATACAGACAATAACATACATTGTTTAAATCATTAAAATTGTATGTTAATTTTGTTTCTAAGTTATCAGGGTTCAGGTTAATTCAAAGCTTAGAAAATTTCAGGCTCTGTGCAAATTAAGCACAAAAATATGACTTTTAACAGTCACAAAATGAGGCAATGACAATTCTCATACTCATTTATTACGTCTTCAGGCAGGAAGTACCAATGTTGAGGCATAACACAGACTACAGAAATCCTCAGGCTTATCTAATACTGATTTTGTAAAGCTACCAAATTATATGAAAATAACTTTTCTAAGTACCCTTTTTTGCTTGCTACACAACAAAAGGCTAATTTGAGAGGTCTGTAGCTATATCTATCAACCTGTAGAGTCAAAACTTCTGGTCACAATTTGCAGATCATAATTTAAGTATGTTATTTCAGGAAATAGAACATACTAGTTGGGCCCCCTTTCGATGAAAGGAATGATCGGTGCATTAACATCAACTGAATATCATTGGTCTATTATATTAACACTCTGCTGCAATGGAGCAATAAATCTTGAGAGAAAAGTGACACATGAGTTTCCAAGTTGCCAAATATATAATAGATGCATAGATTGATACTCTATTCCGCTTTCGTGGTTGTACAGAAGCGCGTTGATTGTTGATGGGCATCAAACTAAAGGATCACAGTCGAATTTAGCACCAAGTAAAAAAAGAAAGCATGAGTCTAGATCTATACAGGTCGCACACTTAAAATACTGCTCAGTATTGCTGTTGTGTATTCTACATGCGGACAATCCAAGAATACTAACAACATTAAACATTAATAAATGAAACAACTTCTCGGGTTGTGTTCCAGAGTTTAATATAAGACTTAAAACTTTACATGACTGTGACTTGTGCTGCCGTACGCTAGACATCTTTGTTGTTTATGTCCTCTGTGTGTGTGTGTGAGTGTGTTGCTCTTTTCTTGCTCTCAACGATACCGATATACTGACCATTACAGTACTCGTTATGGAATACTGAAAGTGGGTTCTTATAATGTTACATCATGATTACTCTACTCTACAACATTCCTTCCTTTCTTAAAATTTTCAAATCTTTTAAAAAACAGTTACGTGAACTTTAACTTTAACCCATCATGGACATTCATAATCGGTAATTCTAGCCTTACAGGCTCTGTAACAATAATACCTTAGTTGATCGAAACTTTTAATTCCAATTCCATAACAACTGACTTCTTAAGATCTGGGATAGGCTTTACTTTGTTTCACTGTAAACAATAGTAAGGTAATATTATTATGTGCAACTTGGTATGATTTGTTTCATGTCACTAATACTAATTAGCACATCTGAAATTAATTCACTGAGAATGTTTATCTTTAAAACAGTCCATTTTTATGTAGAGACTTAAAATGTCCATTCTTTCACTGAGAACGTTTATGATTTTGACAGTCCATTCACTTTAGTGTCGAGAGTTATAAGTCCATTCTTTGAACTGGTCTTCTGACACATTTAGGGTAATGTCTTGGTGGTGATCGTTGTGGTGACGCTTGTCCTTAAGTGACCTCTTGGATTGTGTCAGGGTTAACACTTGATGGTGGTACCGTTGGTTCCTCATCCTGACCCATTGGTAGCATTGGGATGGCAGGTAGCAGAAGCGGTAATTCGTTGATATCAGCAGTTGAGTCTGGAGCAGACTGCAGCTGGTTGATATGACAGTGTTGCACCATTCCCAGTCTCTGTAAGATCACTCCCTTTGTCCATCTGTTTACACCTGGCGCTTAGGTTCTGACCTTGACAGGGTCACCAGGCTGAAAATCACAGAGGTTTTTTTCTTGTGCCTGAGCTTCTTGCTTGTGGCGCATGTTAGATACGAGATCAGGCTTCATCAGATCCAACCGGATTCTTATCTTTCTCTTGAATAAAAGTTCTGTTGGACTTTTGCCAGTCATCATGTGAGGCGTTGTTCGGAGTTTTAACAGGATTTTGGACAATCTTTGCGGTCCACTTTGTCCTGGGCTCGATGATTTCATAAGTCTCTTAAATAATTGAACAAGTCTCTGAGTAGATCCGTTTGTTGAAGGCATGTAAGGCTGTGATGTTATGTGCTGTACACCATTTTTCTGAAGAAATTCTTCAAATTCATTTGACCTAAATGGTGGGCCATTTTCACTGACAAGTGTTACAGGCAATCCATGAATTGCAAAGATCTGTCTAAGCACATCATTTGTTCTATGTGCTGTCGTTGTTGTCATCGGTATTCTTCAAATTGACAGTACTGTGAGAGCCTTCTTAGATTTGCCAGATATTGAGAAATGCTTTCATTTTCCCTTTGGGATGCTTTGTAGAAATTAAATCTCTCATATATGACAAGTGGTTCGGGTTTGTAATGTTCGAGTAGTGCTTCTTTTAGCTCAGAGTAAGTCTTATCAGCAGGCTTTGCTGGGGAAATGAGATTTTTTAATACCTCATAAGTCTTCCCTCCAATCAAACTGAGAAAAACTGCTGTCTTTTTGCCTTCTACAACATCATTTGCCACGAAATACTGTTCTAGTCTTTCAGTGTATGATTCGAGATCGATGTTCTCTGGATCGAATTCTTCGATTCTCCCGAGAGTCGCTATGAATTTCAACAGCGAGTACGATTTCTGGGCGAAATGGGTTGCATGCGTTGATAGCAGTCCAAGTAAAGTAGTCAAATCCTGGCTTCGGCTGACGTAGTGTGTACTCACACCACAATGGTCTGGGTGAACTGGGGGCACTGGGGCCACGTGTCGGTAAGCGATGATCGAGTTTGCAAAGAACTGAAGTAATGAAGCTTCAACTTACGCCGTCATCAATCTTGCAGACCTTGTCGCCCATTTGTTGTGTATTCTACTTGTGGACAGTCCAAGAACACCAACAACATTAAACATTAATAAATGAAACAACTTCTCGGGTTGTGTTCCAGAGTTTAATATAAGACTTAAACTTTATATGACTGTGACTTGTGCTGCCGTACGCTAGACATCTTTGTTGTTTATGTCCTCTGTGCGTGTGTGTGTGTGTGTGTGTGTGTGTGTGTGTGTGTGTGTGTGTGTGTGTGTGTGTGTGTGTTGCTCTTTTCTTGCTCTCAACGATACCGACATACTGACCATTACAGTACTCGTTATGGAATACTGAAAGTGGCTACTTATAATGTTACATCATGATTACTCCACTCTACAACAATTGCCAAAGTTAGTACATGTAGATAGTAGTAGCTGGGCCCCCTTTCTATGAAAGGAATTTTAAAAATCTAGTCATTGAGGAACAGTACGAACGGCTAGTGAACGGAAACCTCACTTGTTTACAATGTCGTCTTAGAAGAAGGACTTTCCCAAGATCAGACCTAAACAAAACTAATGAAAAACTGAAATTTAAACTTAGATCTATACCGGT
Source organism: Aplysia californica (assembly GCF_000002075.1). Lineage (NCBI taxonomy): Eukaryota > Metazoa > Mollusca > Gastropoda > Aplysiida > Aplysiidae > Aplysia > Aplysia californica. Next base: position 618,978 of record NW_004797295.1, on the reverse strand, counting down.
CGCACACTTAAATAGTGCTCAATTTGCGTGACAATGCACGACGGTATTGAACGGAAGTACAATTTGAAATTTAAAAAACAGGCAGATTTTCTAAAATTACAGAGACAGAAGCATCGGCCTACAAAAGCGATCGGCGAAATAAAGAAATTTAGCTTTTTGCAGCAAAACTGTCTCAAAACGGAAAAAACCAAGGGCGTCATGATCTGGAGAATTTTTTAAAGAATCTTTTGGCGTGAACCGCATGTCGATCGATGCAGCCATTAAAAAGCCTTTTGAATAGCAAAATTCGGCCACCACAAATAGGTAATAGATGTAGACTCTTTGGTATTTCGTGACAATGCGGGATAATACCGAACGGAAGTAGATCTACGACTTGAAATAAACAAACCTGGCGGATTTCCTAAAATTACAGAGATGGAAGCGTTGGCCTGCAAAAGCGATCGGTGAAATACAGAAATTTAGCTTTTTGCAGCAAAACTGTCTCAAAACTGAAAAAACGAAGGTCGTCATGATCTGGAGAATATTTTAAGGAATCTTTTGGCGAGAATCGCATGTCGATCGATGCATCCATTAAAAAGCCTTTTGAATAGCAAAATTCAGCCACCACAAATGGATAATAGATATGTAGTGGAATCAGGCGCTCTTCAATTTTTTGGCTTGTGGAGATATTGGTATCATCTGAAAGCTCACTCATTTGCTTTGCTTTCTATGAGAAAAACGCCCATCTATCTTGAATAGCAGTCGAAATATTTGCGATTGAAGGAGGTGAGGGTAGCAAGGTTTCAGAGATAAAATTTTCAAGAAAATGGCTTCCAAAGTTTTGTAACTTCTATAGTTTGAAAGTACTTGAAAACTGAAAATCTACATATTTTGTGCCATTAATTAAAAAAATTCAGTAAAATTCACATACAAATGTGTTTATATATGGACATAAAAGGTGTTGAGCTAAAAAAAACAAAAATTTGATAAAAATTGCCACTGGTGGAAGAATGTCTGTTTCATCGATTTAATTAGTTTGACGAGCACCTGATTTCACCACGATGTCTCAGAATATATAATATATATTACACACACATATATAATAAGTGTTTATGGTCGCTTTTAAGGACAAGCGGGCTAACCCATTTTCGGGGGTTTCCTGAAATCTTGACCTACACCAAAAGTGGACATTGCTCTACCTACGGGACAAGTTTGGCTTCATTGGTGCATATATTTTTTTGGTTATAGAGAAAACTCTCCGTATCTTTTAAAGAAAGTGAACAAGGGGCAAAAACTTTACCTTCGATTTTCTCAAAACAGCATTTTTCAGGATAGTCCCTTGTGCTTAAAAGTGACCACATACTGATTACAAAGAAAATAGAAAGCATATAAAGCTAAGAGAGCAGAATACTTACAGCACTGTTGCTAATGACTTGGGTAAGTAGTGTGTCAAAATCTGCTGTTTTGTTTACCACAGTTTTCTGAAATGAGATTAAAGTCACAATATAGAGAGCAGTTCTCTGCACATTGGATAAACTGTCGAAAGTGTAAGCTTGAAAGAAGCTAACAACACATTAAAAATCACTGCCATCTTAAGAAAAATGCCTAACTCTACTTGATTCTGCTTTACAGGGTGAGCAAAAGAATGAAGTTACCATACTGATTTTCTGCAATGCCCAGTCAAGATGGTGGGTCAAATCCTCACAAACATTTAGTTTGTATCCAATAAATTCATAATCAAAAGTTAAGTATGGTAAGGGGCACAAACACAATAACTATAAAACTTAAACTGAGTATGTATTTTTCGACAAAAAAACAGACTTCCCTTCCATACTCAGATTCTAAAATACATATCAAATATGTTTTTTAGGTACTGGTTGGCAGCTATGCAGCATAATCAGATATGATGAGCAATTTTCCTACCATGCTTACTTTTTTAAAATCTCTAATTTCTGGAAAATGCACAAACCCTGCTTCCCATTTGAGTTCTGGCAACGAGAGTTGACTAGCAAGAAAACATTTACTACTATTTCCATTTATGCAACAATTTCAATCTGGGTTTTATACTATATTAATAGTTTTCAAATAGGCATTATCAACCCATATTCCATCTATGAAAGACCCTTCTTTAAGTATAAGAAACTCCAGAATGGGAGTGGAGAGTATGTGAGCATTTTGCAACGTGTTATAGAAATATTGAGCCTAACTCACATTGCACTTTTCTTGTGTTGAAGATCGACAGGTACTGGAAAAACTTACTTCTCATAAATGCCGTGCAGACTCACCAGTTCCTCTGGAAGGGGTTTCTCTCCTTTGACAGCCACAGGTCCCCAGCGGAGAATTGGAGAGGCAATGGCCATGGGTTGTGTCTCCTCCTGTGGTTCCACTAGACCAGAGTCTATTTTGAACTTTTTGCCTTTCATCTGATTCCCCCCCAAAAAAATTATCAAGACTAAAATTAGAAATTAGTTTCAGAATGAGTAATTATCCAAACAAGAGCAGGTCATCTATTTATCTATTTAATACAAATCTGTAGGACAGCCAAAAAAAAGATATGGTTTGGTGGAATCAAGGAGACCCTTTTCATTATACAACATCCCATTAATTCAGTCCTAATTTTGACTAGCAGCAGTTGATGCCCCTTTCTTCCCATGAAGTTTGCCGCTGCGTGGGATTAAACTTTGCAAGCAGAATTTTTTAAATAGTTATCGCCCCTAAAAATTGATTTCATTTTCGGAATCAGCGTATCAAAATAAGCAAAGTGGCTCGCATGGAACCTGATTTGTAGCCATATTATAAATTTAAGCAAACTTCGTTTTTGATTGTCAATTTTGAATCTGAAGTCCTGTATCAAGGTCACCCGCTGCGTTGTGTGCTTCTGACATCACAGCTAAAAAATCGTCGCGTCGGCTCCTTCTCAGAGCCGGTATTGACCGTTGGTGTCGACTCCTTCCCAGAGCCAGTACTGGAGGCCAGGTGTCGGTACTGACACCTCCTTCAGTAGAACCGGGAGTTCCGGTACTGGGTACCGGTACCTACCCATCCCTACCGTCAGGGCAGGTTCGACTCGACGTTGCTTATTGCAAAGCCACTTTTGAACAAGTTTGATCTTTTAGCTACCCAAATTTGTCATTGTTAAAAGTACCAACAAAGCTATTAAATTTTAATTGTATGCAAAGACATCATTTGAATAGAGGATATTTTTAAGACTTACAATTCAAAACAGCTGCCGTTTCCATGGTAACAAGATGTCATAGAGTTAAAACTTGGTTTCTTTCTCATCATGTCAGATACACTGGTCAGCAAACTCATCCAAATATGCCCACAAACAAAAATTTTGACCATTGTGTGTTTCTCCATTCCCTAAAAACCAGGAATCAAGTTCATACAGTACAGTGTCTCCAATTTTAGAGGCTTGAGAGTAACTCACCAGTTTCAGATTAGGAGTCAAGAACAAATCTCTCATTGGCTTCAAATTCTTCATGTAGAGCCTGAATTCTTTGAACTCTTCCATCTGAGAGAACATGGGAAATGAGATATTAATAAACCTCACTGGTTTTCCATCAAAATTTAAGAATTACATACTTTCTCGTCATCTCAATATATATAAACAAAGGTACTACTTTTTGTTTACCATCCACTTAAATTATATCCTTTGTGCAGATTTATGTAATAATGACCTTAACCTAACATATTCATATGCTACACTCATTACCAGTATTTTGGTAAAAAGGAAGGGGGAAGAAGAAACAAATATATTAACGGGATTTATTAATTGGATGTGTAGTTTTTTAGCTACACGCTCTCAAAATGTGTGAAGTAAAAAATGTTAAAAAGCATATATGATGTGAAAGGCTTTAAAAAAAATTAAAGCAAAGGTCCTGAGAGACTGGTTTCACAAGATACTAGGTCAGGGCACATCAGTGTTGGATGGAGAAGGAGCACTTCTCATAAATGATAAACAAGGATGACATGAGTTTGCTGCCAAAAGGGAAGAAGCATGATCAATATGGTGAGTTTTCAAGTCAGAGGTTTTATACAGCTTCTTGCAGGTCACAACTCAACAGTGGAGCTTGTACTGTACATTAGCATAATGAGGAACATCATTAAGTTTGGTGGTGATCTAATTCTAACTGTCCTCACCTCAAAAGGGATAACCTTGAAAGTATTCAGCCAGAACAAAACCTAAATGTTCTACAACTTTGTTCTCAGTCTTGGCAGTCTCTCAGATTTTTCAAATTGCAAAGGGGAGTATACTCCCCTTAGAACACTTAACCAAAGTATGCCCAAGAAAGCACGGAAATCATATCTTTTTCTAACTCACGTTTAAATTCTAGAGGTCAGACTCGTACAAGAGTCTCCAAATTTTCCTTTAAAAAATCTGTATAATTTATAAAGAAGACCACTTTGATCTTCAACACTGTTGTCGCTTTTACAATAACAAATAGTTTTATCATACTACTCTTTTTAAAGCGCCGAATTTAACACAGTACCTAAACTCAGAATTAAATTGCCAGAGCTGTCCAGGGCCGCAGCCTGATTTTGGGATTAATAAACAATACTTTCAACACTATTTTTTGATCTAGTGGTGGGCAGTAATGTCATATGAAGTAATGAAGTTATATGTCAATAGTGGACACAAAAATTGTCTTTCTATTCATAGGCTTAGTAGTGAAGTTGACAAGGCAATATAAAAAAATTTGAAGTGTGCTCACTTTGACAGTCACAATATCCTCAATGTAGTGGCAGCATGTCTTCAAAAAGGAAGGTACTTTTGAGACTTGAATAACATTAATTGCTTCCACAAAGTAATTGATTTCCATTTTCTGCTTCATAAAGAGAACATCAACTTCATTACCACTGTTCAAAATCTCTGTCAAGATGGGAGAAAGGAACTTCCTGGAGAAATAAATAGATACTACTAGTTAAGGGAAAAACAATAGGTATGAAAGCTTATTATTAATAAGCTTCACAATCAATACAATTAAGACATGTAAATACCATGTACAGCTAGGTATGTTTTGGAGCAAATATGTCTCAAACACAAACATAAATAAATACTGATACCTCTATACATCTAAATAACATATAAAATGAGTAAAATATTTCTAAACCTACATCATCTATGTATATGAACTGCCTGGACAAAAATCAACTTTAATAACTGGAGCAGAACTTGCAACCTATAGCCTAAGCTTCCCATTTTATCTACATGTACTAAATTAAGAGAAATATTCTATTCCAAAAATACGATTTCAAAAGTTTCAAGAAACCGCCAAATAATCAAACAATGATTTGCAGTTTTTCTACACTCTCAATACAATGTCAGTTAAAACCAAACAAAGGGAAAGTTTTCACAGATCGTTGATGTTAAAATTACACACACTGAAGAACTATTACAATCAAGAACTGAAAAATGACCAATATAATGGAAACCTTGCAATGAAGATCACAGTATTGTAGGCTTTCTCCTCCACTTCAGCCAGGCGGCTGCGACTACCGTCCAGCAACATTTCATGTTCTTTACTGATAAAGCCAGAGTAGATGGAAAAACCAAGGATGCGTTCTTGCACAAGACACTGGGCTAGTAGTTCAGCGCTGTAAACCAGTGTGTTCTCTTTGACATTTACTCTCCATTTGGTAGAAAATTCATCAACAAGGGCCTGTGGTAGATGAAGTCACTTGTTATAGTCTTACCAAAGAAACTGACTTAATCCCACCCAAAACAAGAGGTAGTCACACCGATGCAAGAGTTGCATTCAATCCATAACCAAAAAAAACATGTAAAAAGAAATAATTAACCATATGAGCAAGAAAGATATTTCCTCCTCCCCTGCCTTATCAATATCCCAATTTTAAATCAAAAGCGGATGAATTTGAAGAATGCCCAGCATAGAAAGATAGCAAGCTCACAATAAAGGTCCACAGCCCAATTGCATGGGAACTCTAGAGATTATTCTGTATGTCATAAGTCATTCAAAGACGAAATGGAAGATACATAACAGCATGTTCCACGTGTAAAATTCAACATAAACCAAGAGTTAATTACATCATAACATAAATGCCATTGCTGTATATAACCATACACGGAGTTGTTTCAGCATTGCACTTCTGGGGAAAGAAATCCTTACATTTCACACATGAATTATAAGCTGATATCTCACGTGTGAAATATAAGCTGTATCAAGGGTTGCTCACTCTGTGGCTCAGAGGAGAGTAATTACTCCAGTGCTGGTATCTGTAAACTGTTATCTTACAAGCATGGAAAATATATTTATAAAACCGACCTTTGATATCATTACAGTACATTGAGCTCCTTACCTGGATCAAAGCTTTTCTGCGTTTTTGCTCTTGGCTTTCTTTTAATCTGTTTCCAGACAGTGGGTCATGGCGAGCCTGAATCCTCTGTCTTCGGGTTCCCATGCGCCTACACTCAAGAAAATATAAAAATATTAGTTTCCCAAAGTGACTAGTATACCGCATTAAAAAAACCTTTTTTTTTCATGCTGATATAAACCTTTTTTCATTCAAATTTAGTCTGTAACATAATTTTACCTATTCTGAAACATGAATCTTTTTCTCCAGATATTTCCATTCCAAATTTTGCTGATATTCTGCCCAGATAGTTGGCCAGGCTTTTTAGTTCTTCCCTATGTTTTATCAATTTTATAAGCATCTCTACTCTGATATATCCAGCATGGATTTTGTCAACTCAGAATAATTTACCATACTTCAGTGTCTGTATTGCAGCTCCTACTTTTTGCTATAGTATTTGGTGACTGTCTGTGCATTTAAAACATTGGGATCTCCTCTTCTATTCAGTTTGGTGTTTAATTTATGCCAACAGATTAAATAGAGCCAATGTATACAGATATTTGTGAATACAGGTCAGCTGGATATAAACCAACACTTTTCCCCTCGTCTGCCTACTGTAGTCATCTGTCAGAAGAGTAGTCGTACTGTTATTTTTCATTTGAACAGTAAATCATTTCACATTTGCTTAATATCTTCATAATTGAATGTTTATTGTTTAAAAAATCATCAATTCTAAGCTACAACTTCAATAGTATTCAACTAATACGTTTTGCCAGTTACAACCATTTACCTACATTTCTTGCAATGAACATTGATTTCAGCTCAGTTTGAGCGGGTCGTTAGTAGGTGCTCTGGTTAACTTGCTCCTTCTTTCCTAGCAAACAATTATCGCCCCCTCCTGCTTCTTCTTTGCATTTGTTACTCTCTTGTAACATCTCTAATCTTCGGCACCTATATATGACCTAACTGTGATGCAAGTGCTGTAAAGTACTTATTAAAACTAAGCTCAGTTTCGTGTACACAGTCTTTCTTATTCTAATATTAATAGGTAAAGTTAAGCAATTATTTGTCCCTTATCAAGCATAGGCAAGAGAAATATTTCTATTTTTAAGTCAGTATATTGTTGACAGCTACACAATCAGATCAAGATGCTCCCCAAAACAGACCTTCCTGCCCTAAAATCCTATAGTGTTCTCCAAACTCAACTCTGGGCAGGTGAAAACTGTCAACCTCTTCAATGAGCAGCATGACAAACAGTGATCATTGAGCAGTGGTTGGCTTTAGTTAAACTTCATACTCTTGATTTGAATAGCACCAAATAAAGCCAGCCCCCCATCACCTGAGCTCTTCTGCCGACATGTCTTTCAAGTCTTTGTGTTTGGGCAAGTTCTCATCCAGCAAAGAGTATATCATGGCTCGAATCATTTTGGTGGAGAGAACCAAAGGAGGGTCCTCTAGTTCCATGAGTAGTTCTTTCTTTGAGATGTTCACAATCATGGCACAGTAGCTCTGGAACATGAAAAAATAACCAATATCTGTAAGAGGAAAGTCATAGTATATCAAGGTGGAGCAGTGGTCACTGATGTATGAGTCTCTGATTAATTGTGAGCAAGCAGGGTTGTTGTTTTTTAAATTTTTATTCCAGAAAAATGGAAACTACCATATAAAGGATGCATTCTAAATTTCATTTATTTGCAAACACTCTGACTACTTATTAAAGAAATAGGCTAAAGACGTATTAAAAAATAAAACATTTCCTAAGTTCTGAACTGAAAAGGCTATTAACAAACAATGTAACAAGAGCACTTAAGAATTTTGTACAAAACCAGTCACATAAGAATTTTGTACAAAACCAGTCACACCTACTGCAACAATCTGACTTTTCAATGAGAAACAGGATACACCCCCCCCCCCTCCCAAAAAACCCCCCCAAAAAACGTACTTTAACATCTTTCAAACCAGTGTGGAATGTATACATTGGCACTCTGGCCGGTAGTGTGGTATCTGGTAGATATACATCTGCACATGATACTATGAGCACTTATAACACTCAGATCCTTTATTCAAGGAATCAGAAAAGCTGACTATTATACAATAAACATGTAACCAGCAAGAAAAAACAATGTAGGAAAATACATATGCCACACAAAATAAAAAAATCAAACAAAGCTCACACACCTGTACAGTCATTTTGCTAATGAACTGCAAATTAATCTCTTTCTCCGCAACAATGATGGTGTCTCTGGTAAAGAACTTCACAAGCTTCTCCATCTATATTTGGGCATTAAAAAAACATTAACCAATACTCCTTAAACATGGATGTGTGTGAGAGTGTGTGTGTGTGTGTGTGTGTGTGTGTGTGTGTGTGTGTGTGTGTGTGTGTGTGTGTGTGTGTGTGTGTGTGTGTGTGTATGTGTGCGTGAGTAAGTGTGAATGTGTGTGTGTGAATGTGTGTGCGTGAATGTGTGTGTGGGTGTATGCGTGTGTGTGTGTGTGTGTGTAGAGAGAGAGAGAGAGAGAGAGAGTGTGTGAGAGTGAGAGTGATGACAGAGAGAGAGAGAGAGAGAGATACAGTAGTCCAGCGAGGTGGGAGCAGGGAGGGAGGGAGAGGGGGGGTAGGGAGAGGAGAAGTGAGGAAGGGGGAAGGGGAGGAGATTTTACGCTGGATTTGTCTGAGAAAAGGACAAATACATATTCTTGCATAGTGACTGATGCTGGATCAATAACAATGTAATAGAATAACACCCACAACAGGGCGCAAGATTCCACTTCCATTAGACGAGGATTCTTAAACTGCAGCTCCAGAAGTATGGTCTCTGAACCTGCTTTTAGAAAATACAAACATTGCATTCAGTCTGTGTTAACTAAATATGAGACAGCGTGGTGAAATCAGACGCTCGTTGGGGGCTCTCGTGGCCTAGAGGTTAAGGTGTTGGCCTTTCATTCAAATGGTCCCGGGTTCGAATCCGGGTAGCGACCGAAATATTTTCTTCTCTAAATTTGTCTCCTTTCACCTCATTTCCTGCTCTCTAGCAATGTTCTGTCGTCTGCTTTCGTCTCCTCTTTGTGCCCCCACCCACCTCACCTCCTTTGCCCCTTCCTCTGGGCTCCTGACTTTTTCTGCAGCCTTTCTACTGCTACTCCTTCGCTTTTTCTTACTGCTGTCTTTCTGCCACACCCCTGATCTTCTGGTAGGAAAGATCTACACCTAGCCTTCTCGGACAAGGGCGAAAAAATCTTGGAGGGCCAGTGTGCAAGTTGTGCACATTAGAGATCCTTTGGTGGTCTAAAATCGATAAGAGTAGGCTTCAGCCGCCACCCGGGCAAAATTCAAAATTTCCTACCAACTGAAAATATAAGGTGTGTCCCGCGCGCTCATATGACCTTATGCAGTTGCGAGCGCCGTAAAACACTTCACAAAAACAAAACAAGACGCTTGTTAAAACAATGAAATCTAAGAAATCAGCATTTTTCCGATTTTTTGACAATTTTTACTAGATTTTTTGTTTTGACTCAACATATTTTATGCCCATTTGAAAACATATTTCTGGATGGATTTAACTGTTTAAACATAGAACAAAGGCACGAGAATGTAATCTTGCAGTTTCCAAGGACTCTCAAATTTTGGAAGTCACCTAACTTTGGCGGTCATTTTTCACCAATTTCACATCTGAATCCAGGCAATAACACCTCCTTCGACCATCTGATTTAACAGCATCATACACAATTGGTTATATACGTTTTCTCTTCACACTCTACAGGAAGTAGGTCAGAAATATAAAGCTGACTGACTGCAACCTATATTTTTTTTTTACATTTACAAATTATAAATTAAAAGCAAATAAAACATAAAAATGATTGGTACTTACATTGTAGCATCCCTTTGTCATTGCATTAGTCTCAATCTTCAAGATTTTTGCACAAAACAGGCATCGGGGTGGTCTTGTTTTGTCCTTTTTTCCTCCTTTAAGATTTGCTTTCTTCTGGCCATCACCTGGATTATTCAAGGCCAGACTGTCGGCCATCTCTTTGGCTTGCAGCATTTTGCATACCTGGCGGTTGATATCAACCACATCCAGCATGACCTCTAGAATGGTAAGATTACTGGTCATGAGCTCATTGCAGATAAAACCTACAAAGCTATTTTTATCTTCATTTGTAGGGCGGAACATGGAATCATCAAACAGTTGAGCCTGAAAGACAAGAGTACAAGCATGTCTATGTTAACCAATTTAGTCACAAAGATAAAAGAACCCAAAAAATAATTCCACACAACATGAAGACTTGTCTGTTACACTAACACAGAAAACCACATATGGACAAATGATCATGCTGTAACCATTATAACGTAATGCAGCACACACGAAAGCCTTTGTTCTGGTGAGACCACTTGTTTACATAATAATAATACAGTCCATGCCGGCTTTAAGCACGGTCATCGGGAGAAAGCATAAGCGTGCTTCATGCTGAAGCGTGCTTGAGTGCGAAGTAGACATAATCCAGAGATTTTTATGTAGAAAATTTCCCGTGCCATTTCCCTTTGTTTGTAAGTAGGACTATAGCGGTCCCGCAAAAGTGTGCACTGTTATTTTTACCCACCATGGTAGTTTTTGTTTGCTTGTTTGTTTGTTCTTGTTTCGTTGTCGAATGGGAAATGGAAACTTAGACAGCCAGTCACGATACAGCACACAAGGCCTACACACAGCCTGTGCGTACCACTGCCCGCTGTGCCACGTTCATACCACCACCTTCATCCCACCTCGCGCGTGATACACAATCAGTATTAATAGATAGCGAGGGTCAAAGGTGAAATCGCAGCCAGCCTCCCTTTCTCATCTCCCCGACTCTCTTTGTATTTTTTTCGTCTGTGTAGCTTTGCCCTAGGTGGATCCTATGTCCACGCGCGTGGCTGTGTGCATCTCTCTGCCTTCCTCTCCGCACGTGTGTCTCCATCACTTGCGTTCTCTGTGTTTCTGTTAACACACTATACTGCGGCGGTGTAGACTGTGTTCGAACTTCGATGGGTCATCATTAAAGTATTGACTATCTAGTAATGAAGCGTGCCTGAAGCTGAAGTTACCGTGCTTAAAGGCATGTAATTTATACAGCAAAAATTTGGAGAGAGCCGTTTAGCGTGCTTGAGTCCGAAATGTGCTTTATGCCGGCGTGCTTAAAGCCGGCATGGACTGTAATTGCTACTGTATCATACGGGGGATTGTACAGACTTTTCCATTGCTTAAAATTGTGAAACCTAAACATTCTACAAGCCAAGCCCCCCCTTGACCTTCCTTCTTCTTCAGATGAAAAAGCCTTGGAGTGTTTATTTTTACTCCATTCATGTCATGAATGGATAATTTGTACAAGATCAGACTTTTTCAAAAATACTAAGTGACCAAATACTGTCTAATAGGAAATTGGCTCAATGACGCAACCCACAGAAGGAGATCAGATGCAAGTGGTTCATATCAATTCATAAAATTCAACAGAATACTTAATTCAAGATTACTCCCTTTCAAAATTCGCTGATGGAGAGGAAGCTATGCTCATCACCAGTTTTCAGTTTCAGTAGTTTTTTAAGCATTGGTTTTTTTAATGTTTCGAGTGAAACAGTGACAATAGGATTAATTTCCTTTAAATTCCAGGCTTAATTTAAGTTTCTGCCATCTGTTAAACAATGGTGATAATAGAAAATGGTCAAAAAAAGAGGAAAATTCCCATCGCCCTACAAACAAGCACCCCCCCCCCCCTACAAACCTTATTTGATGACCATCTGATTCAGAAACTGAAAACAGAGCAATGTAAAACAATTAATATAACTAGATCTATGGTCTAGCAGGATCAGACTTATTTTACTTTTTAATTGTACTGAAAAGGGGCAACAATGCTGGTTTTGTGGCTTTACCAATGTCGGCACCAAGAGTGTAATTGCTTTGTCGATGGTCGACCTCACTAACAAGTTTACTAGAGTCTAGATTTCTTCAGGTGCATCCAGCTTGCATCCTGACCTCGACTGGCATAATTTATCAAGAGATCACAATACTTGCACAGTGCTTTTCCCAGTATATCCACTTTCACAATTGAATCACCAAATGAAATGCTAGTCTCTCCTTTCTTTGTCTTCAACACAACGTTTTGATCGAACCAGTCATAAAGGAATTTGTGTTTTACCTTACTGTCAACTTCCCTCACACGAACACTTTCTTCTTTCGACAATTCCTTCATTTTGATAGAATTTAATTACATTTGGTGCCAAGATGAATAAAACGATGGTTTAAACTTAATAAACAGATGAATAAAACGATGGTTTGAACTTAATAAACAGAATAAAACATGCATGGTCGACTCAGAAATCCAAACAGTCACAAAGCATGAGAATGGAATGGACCAATCAGGTCAAATCCCGCTCAATGCAAAACATCCGGGTAGGCCTATAGTAAAGTTTCATTTTCAGAAGGTTTACTTCCGGCCCAGTGCCTCGTAGAATTATTTTATCACATCGGGCCAAGTTTCGACAGGTTGGATCGGGCTCTCACCTGTTATTGACAAAAGCACATGAGATTTTTCCAGTTGGTCGGGATCATGGAAAAGCGGAGCAAATTTTTCAAAAAAGAGGAAAATTTCTGACGGAAGGAAAAAAGCGGAAAATTCACAAAAAATTATCACCACTGGTTAAAAGGTCACGACATGCCTATTACATAATAAAGAAAAACAAAACTCCAGAACATGATTTTCTCACCCGAAGTTGAAATTTTGCATACAGCCTGATACAGTTAATATCTGTATCCTGACAAGACAAGACTTTTGCGAATCCGCATGGTTTTTGAATCAGGACAGAATTATAAAACCTATTATTTACTGCCCAAAAGCTATTATAAGCGAGGCATCGTGATGAAATCAGGTGCTCGTCAAATTAAGGTAGACACACATAGGAAGACACACTTGCTCACACGTAAAACACCTCAATAGCATCTTACATTTCAAGAGCTTCCTGGTCAACAGAACAATAGGATGTCCCATGCTTCCAACAACCATACTAGTGGATAGAATTTTTCTCTCAAATGAATATCATATTTTGCAGAAAAACATGAACTAATGAAAAGTACATTTCTTATCATTGAGATAAATGGCACTAGATGATAATAGCAGCTCTTTAGTCCAAGCTGTAATGACATTATCTTCTTATTTAGGACCTAATGAACAGCACATACATGGGTCCAAGATGAGCGGGATGAGCTATTATTTAAAAAGGACAGTAGAAAGAACTGAACAGTTAAAGAGTAGAATGAATTTTTTTTTAAAATCAATAACCACTGTTTGGGTATCAAACAAAACGATATTATGAGATAAGAGGAGGAAAAATTTGGTAACTCTACATATAAAGAAGGTAAAATATTCAGAAATATATGTTCATGCTCAATGTGGAACACGGCTTTTTCTTTTTTCTTTCAAATTGCTGTATCATCACCTCTTTTCCTTCCATAAAGTCCCTTCATTATAATATGTATATCTTACTGTCCATGCCCAGCTTTGTTCTTGCATCCACAAGTCTTTCAAGTATATTTTTTCTTACTTTTTCAACGTCATTCTTCTTGAAAATGCTTTACCTTTTTAACCATGGATTCAAAAGTTGTGGTCACCAGTTTCTTTCTCAGCCAGCATTTTGATCTTTCCAGCCTGTTGAATCTCGAATCCATGGCATAGTGCAGGAGTTTCAGTAATTGTTTCCTTATTATTTCCAATGAGATATGGCCAACCTAAGATAATAAAAAGAAGAGAGTCAATAAATCGCTCAAGGTCCCTTTTGTTCTGTTTTGTGGTGACTCCTCCAGTCCTATGCACAACTATATATCTACATTAAGTAGGCATGGACATCTATATGATCCACTGCATCATGATTCAAGTTCCAGCCCTCGTTAAAATTTTAGACAGAAGAATCAGTACACAAGCTTTCCCACTCCCTCCCACCCCCCACTTTTCCCCCAGGACAGCCTGGGGATAGCTAAAATAGGAAACAAATGCTAGGAAAAAAAGCACTACTAATGAATTAAATAATATAATCAAACACTTACAAGTAGTTATTGTTTTTCACACTCTGTTACTGTTCCATCTAACGAGTTGAAATGTCTTTGTACCTATTCACCCACATTCTCGCAGACAAAGATAGTGTCTGACACAAATAAGATCGCTAATATGGCACCCAAAATAGGGACATGGGACAAAAAAAGATAACTATAACCTAAAAATGTTTATTACCTTCTTGTGAATTTCTAGATAAAGTTCACATTTCTCAGTTCCACAACAATAACCAGAAAGTTCATCCTTGTGTCGAAGAAGCATGGATGGGTTTGAAGGATTTTCTTTGGGCATTACACTTTTGTTATAGCTGCATCCCAGCTTCACAGTTTCGAAAGATGATATAGGGCAGCTCTTCCCTGTTGACAGAATAATACATTATTATAAAAATGACACATAACTCATGTTTCAGTTCAGAGCACTTATAAACTTAATGTCAATTCTTTAAAAAAATTCCACTTACAGTCAAACCTGCCTTGACGGAAACTTGTGTAAGACGGAAACCTGCCATAACGAAATTTCCCTGTTCCCCTCTTGATAAATTCCTCTATAATTACCTCCAAAAAAACGGAAACCTGTCAAACGCGGAAAAGGAGAGAGAAATCCCTTCCCCTTGGACGGTTTTCATCTGAAACGGAAAATGCTTTGCCCATCCAGCCCTGAATTGAAACAAAACTATCAAAGCAGGTTCCATTGGCTCTTTAAACTTAACATTATGCCGCTAGGTGAGGAAGGAGAGTAGGGGTGCAATTTGGGAGACGATGTTGCCCCATCCATGTGAGCCCTTAGCATTGCAGATGGTCAGGGGGGTGTGGCTATGAAATCTCACTAGTGCTTATAAAAGTGCTTGGGCCAGAGGCCAGAGGTGTGATATTATTTTGACCAATGCCTGCCGCTCTAATCATATGGCCAGCCGAGAAAAGAGTTCCTCGAATCGTTACACATGAGGTTGTGGTGGCATTGGTTGACTGTGCCCATTGCACCAATGGGTGGGGCTAAGGGATGAAGCAATGAAAATATTAAAATGTTTCTAGTTTAGTAGGTTTAGACCAAAGATGACATGGAGGCGAGCGGTACAAGCAGAAATGGAAAAGGCGGGGACATCATGGAAACAGCTAGAAAAAGATGCACAGGACAGGCTTCGCTGGAGAAATGTTGTTGATGACCTATGTTCCACTGGGAGTTAAAAAAGGAAAGAGAAAGAAGTCAAAAAGTGGTCCTATGAGATACAAGCAGTGGACGCAACGGAAAAGTAGGACTGACCCATGCCAATATCAGTGAGGATAGCACTTGAGAGGTGTGAAGTTTTGACCACTGCTTGCTGACCAGACAAGCGACTCTTGGTCCCAACAGCAAAGCCCTTGAACCAGAATTTTTTTCTGGTTCCCTTGAGATTCCATCTTACACAGGTTCGATCGTATTTTTTAATAAAATGTCTACCTGACACAGGAAAGTGACTTCAAGGCTTAAACCCCATTCTCCTAGCTTCCATTTTCTAAAAATTTACCAGGCACAGGGACCTTCAGTGTAAACTACAGTATAAAGGCAAATACCTTTTCTAGGTCATAAATAGATTAGAACTGTATGGTATTAAGTTCTAAAGAACAAAAACCCTTCAGGAAATTTATTCAACGGTTGCAGGCGCAGCTTTCAAGAAAACATCACAGGGTCTTGCAATTCAACCCAATCAACAAAACAAAACAGGTGACCTTATTTGGGCTATATGTGGCCCAACTCATAACCCCTTTTTCGGGCTCAAGTAGCCCAACTTAGGTCACCACCCCTAAGTAAGCTTATTTGGGCTACGTATAACCAAGCATTCCTCATCTCTGAGGTTGCAACTCTATGTCTGTTATAGAATCTCGATCTATACTGGCGATTTTAAAAAATAGTACCACTTTTTGATTGTGTAAAAAATCTAGTCTTTAGAGTTTTTACGTTTTTCCTTTCATGTAAGTCATACTAAGCAGTGTAAGAAGTAGGTAGAAAAAAAACATTTTGATGCTTAATTCAGAGTTCACAGCAACCACAGAAAAAATGTGAAAATACGCATTTTTTTCTCCGCCACAAGGCAAATTTTTTCTATTCTTTGTTGTTTTAAATATGTTTATCAAATGCCACAATAACATTTGATCAGTCACCCAAGAAAGATGAAGGTTCAACATCAGAGAAATCAAGCCATCGAATTTCTGCCGTTGCCAGGACATTCAACATCAACAGAAAAACAGGCGATCATTATTCCAGTAGGTTAACTCTTCGGTATAAAACATGAGTTTGCCCGTCTTATTTTTTCTGAATATTTATTATACTGAACTGTAGTCTATAATTTATGCACAGGTATACTGTCAATGAGTATAGAGATAAAATTAAACTGAACAACAAAGATGCCCAAATAAGGTGGGTTGTTTTGGTGCGGTATTGTTTGTTTTTTTGGGGGGTTTTCTTTGGGGGGTGGGAGGAGTGGTTTACTTATTTGGGCTATACACTGCCCAAAAAAGCTCTCCCAAATATAATTTAAGAGAAGTTGGACAGGAGATAGATCAAAGGAATTTCTTTTATTACAACATAAACTGCTCAAAGGAGCATTAAATCACTGAACCATTATGGCATCCCTTCTTCCTCCTACCACATGCTTATTTACAGCAATGTGTAATTCGTAAACCATGCAGCAGGTCCCTACATCAAATAGAATAAAAGCATCATTTTAGTTAAGATTAAGTGATAATTGTACTAGTTAAAATCACAAAAACTACTCACTATCTTCAAGGTCATCAACATCCTGTACCTCTTTATTTACTATTTTCTTCTCATCGGTTACACCTTCCACTTTCTGTACTGGTTCGTTAGTCCTTCTCTTTTTCTCTAGTTTCTCCTTGACAATTTGGTCTTTGTCTTTTTTCTCTTGCTGCAAATCCTCAAGAGCACAATTGTTCTGATCAAACTTCCAGCTTTCTTTAACTGATGTCCGTGAACTACAGGGTTGATTAGCACTGGGTCCTGTATGCAGCCCTGATGAAGACTTTCGACCTGATAAGTTTCCACTGAAGCGTTTTCTCTTCCTTCTCTCTGGGCACTCTTCTACTTCATAATATCCTGTAGGCTCTATGTCATCATAACAATCCATCCTTACATTCATCTTTCGGCAAGGTGACTGATGCTCAATTTCATGTGCTTCATTACTGACATTCAAAGCGTCATCACCAGACCCATTTGTTTTCTTGTTTGTCCTTCTAGTTCCTGCTTTGAATAAGCCAGATCCACTGCAATTATCTCCATTTTTTTCAAAAATCAGTTCATCCGTCTCAAAATTGTCAAAGTCCCAGGAGCCATCATTACTCCAACGAGATTTCAATTCAGTGTTTGCTTTTTTCATCACTGGGAAAATTCTCTTTAATATGGAGCTCGCAATCTTACATGTTGTGAAAACAAAAGGCTGGGCACTCATATTTTCATCATCCCACTCGTCTTCCAGAAGATTTCTCGTAACATCTTGTTTACTTGTGAGGTAGTCATAGTGTGGTTGATGATGAGCAAACAGTTCAAGTTCATCTGAAGAAGAAAAAAAAAAAAAGAAAAGTTGTAAGAAATGAATTACCAGAAGAGTAGTCGGTTTAGTTTTTTAGTTTTAGAAGGGTTTTATGGCGCTCGCAACTGCATTCGGTCAAATGAGCGTCAAGGGGTGGAAGTCAAAAGAGAAGTCTAAATGGGGAATCAGACTTACTCTGCTCACCTCTCTAGCCTCAACAGCACAAAGTCTGCTTCGTCTATCAAGGCACCCCGGAAATAGTAGTTCATAAGAGAGTGACAAACATGCAAAAGAAGCACTATTTATAATTCTACTGTGCATAAGAATATGTTAATATACCCCCTTTGGGAATGGCCTAAAGACACTTCAGTCAGTGGCACTGCCCTTGGAGGAGGGGGGGAGGAGTTGGTTTACTTGAATTTTGGGCCCCTTTATTTTTATTTCAAAAGCTGATTACCAACAAGAAGTTACCACTGACGAACTTTTCAACTTGTTTAGGATGTCGAAATCATAGAAGAACATTGCCTTATGACCTGGTGGACACCCCCTTCCATAAATACAGGGTGGGACTACACTTTTTTAATGTAGTTTAAGTGTTTTATGGCACCTGCAACGCATAGGCCATATTAGTGCCAAAGATAAGTGTTAAAAGAGAGTAATAAACACTAAAAAGGAGGAGAATAAGGGCGTTAGATATTTGATAGGAAAAAAGGAGCACAAATCACACAAGAGCACCTGCCAACCACCCACATACTCTAAGGTAAAACAACAGTACAAAAGAAAAAAAGGACAGAAAACATCATGAATGCAAAATAAAAACACCATTAAAAAAAACTGACAGAATACAGCATATATATTATACGTAAGGAATCCTATCAGAAAAGTTGCATCCCTGTTGAAGGGACAATGGAACTTTCTATTCTGTAGCCAACCTGTGTACCCGCAAAATGTGAATGCAACATGTACATGAACATCAACAAACTGGGTTCAAAGAACTAAAATATTCTATCCTGAGTGCCATATGGTGTTACGGATTGCTTTACTAGTTTCTTCAGCTTCAAGGCTATGACGACGATCACATGAGACCAAAATTAACAAAAACTTGTCCAAATCACATCCATTTTTTGATGGTTTTAGTTTTAGTAGATATTTTACGGCGCTCGCAACTGCATAAGGTCATATGAGCGCCAGAAGATTAGAGGTGTTACAAGAGAGTAACAAACATAAAAAAGAAGAAGGGGCGAAACGGACAATAGATGTTTCACAGGAAGCCACCCACGATTTTATGATAATGTTATATAATTCCATTATACTTTTTTTTTACATTATATCAGTTCAATTGATGATTTTGCATAAAATTATTTCTATATTAATATTAAGAGTACATTCTCTGCTTTTATTCTGGTACATCACAAAAATGAACAATTTTTACCTTAATGCAAGTCAAATCAAGGAAGTTCACACAATTTGCTCATCGTGATTGCCTATAAGATGTTACATGTCCATCCTCCTAATCATGCGGGCCCTAATTCTTCTGTACGCAGATTTCAGTCACAAGCACAGCATGAACTCATAAATGAAAAATGTGCATATCTGTACCAAATTTGCTAATGTTAGTTTACTACTAGACTATCTATAAACACAAGTCTAGTCTTGTGGACAACTGCGGGCTTTCATAAATCGTAAACACCAAAATGACTTTTAAAAGGCAGAAAATTTCACTTTTGTCTTCAATTCGCATGTTTTTCTAAAATTATGGGTAAATTTGAAAATAGGTAACGAAGAAAGCGAGGAAAGTGACTTTAATGAAAACCAAAGGTATGAGTATTTGTCACAAGTGGATTTAATCAAGATAGAAAGTCTACCAACACTGAGACACGAGACTGCTGTCCTGGCTAACAAGATCATCTGAAAATTAGTGCTGCCTGTAGGAATGTAGGCCCCCTTGCAACAAAGGGGTGGAGCATAATTCTTTTTATCTGATATGTGTCACGACATGGTGGAATCAGGTGCTCGTCAATTTTTAAGTATATGAGGTTATTGGTATCATCTTAAAGCCTTTTCATTTGCCTTGCTTTTGGTGAAAAAAAATACTTATCTATTTTCAACAGAAGTCAAGATTTTTGCAATTGAAGGAGGAAGGGGTCGCCTGATTTCAGAGTTAAAAGTAGAGAGAAAACGGCCGCCAATAAGTGATGAATTCCATTGCTGGAGGACTCTTCTTCTTCTATCCCGTGGTTGGGGCAACCGTAGGGGGACCACTGCATTGGAAAACCAGCTCTCGCCATCTATTTTTGTCCTCTGCTCTCCTCAGATTGTCATCCATCGTCTTTCCTGTCCACTCTTTAATGGAGGACTCTGGGAAACTGAAAATGTACTTCTTTTTTTTGCCTCTAATCAACTTTTCCATAAAATCCACACATAAAAGTGTTTTTGAATTGACATACAAGGTGCTGAGCCAAAAAACAAAAATTCGAAAAACATGCCCAAACTAGCAGAAAAATGCCGATTTCTTGGATTTCATTATTTTGACGAGCGCCTGATTTCACCACGATGCCTCATATAGCAGTCACCACCAGTGTTAAAATAAAAACTGCACATCATTTCAAACTATTTTCTAAGACTAGATCTAAAAAAAAACAAGGGATATCACAAGGTCCATCTTGTTGGAAAATATGATGTAAAAATAAATTATGTCACAAAATTACCCTTTATTTGTAACACTCCTGCTGGTAGGGAAGTTACAGATCTGATCTTTCCTTTAAATACAGACTGGAAATGTCGCTTTCTCAATTCCCACTTCGCCTGGATTTCACGCGCATTCCTGTTGCTAAATTGATCCACTGTTCTCCGAATGAAGGCTTTGATCTGAAAGTAATAGAGAATAAACTGGCTGTCAATGTCAGACAATCACTATGATAGTATCAGCATTTGTTAAGTATTTCTATCACAAATTGTTCACAAAATAGCAATTAAAAAAATAATGGTATAGTACTCATATTTTCATTTTCAAAGACATTCTTATTCTTTTGCAGACTATAATGCTGTCACAGTAGTACAAACGTGAGCAGAGATAAAAACAAGACTAGACATGAAGCAGAAGGAAACAGCAGTAAACAGCCACACTTAGAAACCAAAGCCCAACTACAGGGAGGTCCTTGCAACACTATTCACACTGCTTCTTTGGCTTCATTTATGGTTGCCCCCACACAGATAGATAAGTAGTCACCTCTTCATCTAAAGGCCCCCTTCCCTCTGCCTTCATCCTGAAAAGGCCAGTGTTACTCTTGACCACAGGTTCCTCCGGGAGATGCCCCTAAACTTCCGCTTCTTACACAGGTGCCTCTCTGCCTCTCCTCTATATTAAGATGTGAAAACACATAAGGGCCCATTGGTTATTACCGCAGGTGGGTCATACATATATGTAGAAGTACCAGAAGGTGGAACAAGCAGACAACCTTCATTCACACCCCCCACCCCCACCCCCCCGCACTCCCTGTGCCCTCCTCCTTTTCTGGCAGATGAATATTTGGTGAGGAACACCACACCATAAGGCCAGTCAACACCCTACTCTCTTTCTTGTTTTGCACCACAAAACCTTGTGTTTAGCTGCACCTGATACGTGTATTTGACAGGACAAAGAAATTATCCTTGCATACATCTTGATAACAAGTGCCAGATGAGTTGAGATTACACTGCGAGTATGTACATAATGTCAAGTCAACTCACAGCTGAGTCGTCTTGATTTTTCACCGCAACATGCGAGGAGAATGATGCGACATTATAAAGATATGCAATCTTCTTCTTTCTCAAGGTGCACCAGTAGTGGAATTTTAATAGAGTTAAACAAATATGTGTATTTAAATGATCACATCTCATTCGTAGTTGTATGACTCATGTCTAAAGGCAAAGTGTCTTTGTCTTGTGTGTTTCATAGTAAAGCAGGGTTCTAGCACTCAGCATATTTTGTCAAAACTGTAGATGTGCATTTCTACTCCTAAAACTTGACCACAAGGCCAGATTCAACCATTTCTCAAGGTATTGGGCATGATATTCATTGTCAGTTTAACACAGATTTTGGAGAAATCCGTTGAACAGATGTTAAAATGAAGAATCATTTATGCAAACGTATGTAAATAAAAATAGGACAAATTAGATATTTTATAAACATGTTTGAAACAAAAACTAAGGCACAGAAAATAACCATTCAAGGAATGAATCAATCTCAAAACAATAAATTTTCAGTACATCAGTGTAATGGTGTGTAGTGTGGATGGGAAGGAAGTCATATTGTTTTGAAAGTTGACAAAAATGTAAACTTCTTAAAGGACACCGGCAAAGTCACATCAGGGCTAATTAAATCCTATGACCCCAGCAAGCAAAAAGTGATGCCATGTTCTTTTTTGTGTTCGCCATTTAGATCTCAGGGGTAGTCAAATACTGGTTCTTCAATCTGCAATACAACTGATTTTTATATATATGGTTACCAAATTTTTTAAAAATTAGACAGTTAATTTGGTCCTATTATTATATATCATAAGTGCAGCATATGCATTCAAAGTCATACTAACAAATCCACCCCCAAGTCCATGTACACGAGACATAATCTGATCCCATCCACTGCGAGCTCCCATCTTTAAGTCAAATAAACTGTCTTTCCAACAGTCATGAATAACCACTGAGTGAGGGCAGTTGTATTCAAACTCATTGTTTTGCATATAGGTAGAATGTATGAGATTTATTTCAAATTGAAGTGTAGAGCTGGAGAGTTTAAGTTGAAGGTTTGCTGAAGAGATAATTTTCGGGGCGAATATGTTTACGAGTTGCTTTTTTTGAGTGACAAATTAAGTATCATCTACCCGTCACTGATTAACTAATCAATGATTCAAGAATAGTACATGACAGACACAGCAAAGGGTGCACACTTAAAGTAAATTAAGAAACGCAAAGAGTATTGATAAAAATATTTTCCAATAGTAGTACCGAATGTGAAATGAGTGCCCTTTAGCTGTCAATCATAGACTTTTTAAAAAAATCAATCATCTGTAGCTTTTCCCATAATTTACCAACTTGGTAGAGTCAGTATTAACATATTCTTTGATGCCATCTTGCCCTTTCTCAACTACACTACCAAACCTAGAGATAGATTATGCAAACTACTAGGACAAAATCTCCTGGCTATCGATAGAGTTTGATTTGAGTCGAATTTAGCAAAGGCAGCTCTTTGTTTTGATGTTACCCTCAGTCTGTTTTGACAAAGGTCACAGTCGTATGGATCACTCCGCCTACGCGACAGGTGAACACCTCAACAAGCCACTGAGTTTGCGTGATTCAACCGTCCATTCGCCACCAGGCTGCAAAACTGGCACTTGGGCGGTTGAATCACATGGAAATTGGGGACTGGTGTGATATAGGCAATTGATTTACTGAAG
This sequence comes from Aplysia californica, assembly GCF_000002075.1. Lineage (NCBI taxonomy): Eukaryota > Metazoa > Mollusca > Gastropoda > Aplysiida > Aplysiidae > Aplysia > Aplysia californica. Next base: position 595,653 of record NW_004797295.1, on the reverse strand, counting down.
GATTGAAACATTTTGCAGTAATCTTTCAAACTCGGGATTTTAACATAAGGTGGATCAAAGGCTGTACTACATAAAGGGATCAAAAAGTGATTTTCGAAAATTTTGTCACTTAGGCAGTAGAATCACGCAGCTAGCGATATATCAAAATTTCATCACAAAAGTGTATTACATCTTTTCTTCATTCTGTGAAAATTTAATGAGGATTGGATGAAACAAGGTGGAGTTATTTTAAAAAGTATATAGAAAAACCATGTTTCGAGAAAACGGACGATAAAGAAAAATAAAAGACTGACTTTATGAGGAAATGGTGGTGACAAACACGCCTGGAATGGGAAGAAATAAGGTTTTAAGGGGTTCTTATGTGATGAATTAGTGGTAAGAGAGGCTGAAGAAGCTAAAAATGCCCACAACTTAGAATCCAGTTTTGAGCCAAATCAGGACTTCCGGGGTCCCTCCCCTTAATCTGCTGAAGAGTCACACACAACAGGAACCCTCCCACCCCACCTCACCTTCCTTTTCTCTTTCCTTTTTAAGTAATGTTAACACAACAGTCCACACTAAGCTCTGCAAGCAACAAGTCCCATCACTTATTTCTAATCAGTGGCCCAAACCTAAAAGGATCTATGAGCATATCACACCACAAATGTTAAAAAATAGATTATTTCCCTCAAATGGCTACAAGCCATACAGCGTGAATTTAAGAATTTGAAAATGTTCTTTTTTTGTATGAATCTACATCGGTTATGGGAATCACAAGTCCGAATATTCTCACTCTCACTATGTCTGTAAAAAAAAAAATGGACTTAACAATTTTTGCCAAGAAACTCTTCACTTACAGCTGATGTGGCTTCATTTCTTCTGTCTGCTTCTTGCAAAATGAAGTACAAGAAAACAAAACACAGCAATCCATGCCATTGGAACAAACAAACACGAGCAAATCGTGCACGGGTGAGCCTGTTCTCCATCTTGATGAGGGTAAGAATATCTTTGCAGATGATGTTACTGAAGATCACACCTGCCTGGAATATAATAGACAAGCATGAACCTTGCATCATAAAAATACCATGAGTGTGGAGCAAGCTTTTACAGGTAGCAATGTCCTTACAATATCGCATCATCCATGCTCAATATCCGACTCCCATGAATGATGGTTTGCAACAGATCCCCCTTTCCTGAGAAAAAAGAACTTTTACATTAACCATCATCGAGGATTCTGGATTCACAAAACAAAATGCAGGTATGACCCCATTTTTCTCAGTTGTAAGACTTTGATACTACTAACATCTACTCAAAAAGCCATGTCTGGTGATCACACAAGGCTATTGGTTATCATAGAGCACAGCAAGAATGTGAGCAATCCTCTTCAAAAGCAGGTGTAAAAATGTATCACAATAACATATCAAGTTTAGTCATGATGATTGCATCTTCAGGCCCAAGAAACTCTTTAATTTGAAAGCAAAATCATATGGCAAGTTCAAATTAAGAAGGCCAAAAAAGTTAAAGGGCCTATTCTTTTAAAAAAAATGTTTGAAGACACGATTCACTTTGCACTTAAGTTTAATGGTAATACAAATATATGCACCAAAATAAACATTAATCGAGGCTAAAAAAAACTAAACAGTTAACAATTATGTCACAAGGAAAGGAAAAAAAAACCCAAAGCACATCTTAAAAATTTTTTTTTTAAAATTAAACAATTGGGCGTACCTGCTGAGGTTCATTAATGTAAGGTGCAGGCCAGTCGCGTAACCAGGAACAGAAGAGGCACACTGGACTGTCGTGTGTTCTTTCATACTGATTTACAAGTATTTCTTCTTTGATGCTCCAAGTTTCCTTAGCAAGCCACCTCATTGACGGAGGCAGCGGAAGAGCAGCTGCATTAATGCTTCGTGTAAAGATACTCCACTCTCTGAACACATGAAAAGTAAATGTAAAAATCAGTCATCCTTCAACCAGCCACTTAAATCTGTCTTTTCTTTCTTTTAAAGAAATTTTACACCATCTCAGAATCTGCATCAATGCATCTGGTACTTCTCCCGGTACATATAAAGATATAGAAATAATACAATCTCTCTTGAGAATAAACTTAGAAAGCTTCTTGCTGTACAACAAAATCTCTTGACATTATCACAGAATGCACTGCTCTAATTAGATCTAACATAATGTTCACAGCAACCCTTAAGCTTAGAAGTACAATTCATTGTTCATTCATTGTTTCAGGAAGCTACATCCTTGAATTCTGGACACGTCCATTGATGCTCCGTTGCTCTCTCCAAAATATCGCTGAGAGAAGCAGTACAAAGGAAGCTGTAATATTACAGAGCTTAATGTCAGCATTTTACTAATAAATTACTGACCCTTAGAATTCTGACTTTTTCCTATTTTTTTGTCAACTCTGTCTTGTCTTATTTTTAAAAGTCATATTAAAATTCAATATCTGCTCCCACACAAGTAAAAAAAAGTGGGAAAACCACAACAAAAAAGGAATGTCCGTTGAAATAAGAAACTGCAAATAAACATCATTCCAAATTCCCGACCATCTGAACTTTTGGTCAAAGAAATTTGCTCACATTTTAGCCCCACAAATGTAATTCATTTTTGATTCTGAGGTCACATTTTATGTAATAAATTCCCTTCCCTTTGAGCTTTCATATAATCAACATGACCATTTTGATTATATTATAGAGGCTAAAGAAAGATTCAAAATCTTATTAATATTATAAATGAGTTATTCTAAATAAACAACACAAAAAAACCCACAATTAAGTCCCTTCATAAGAAACCTTACAAAGAAGTGCTAGGCATTTGGCAAATTTTGTTTTCTCAAATCCTAGATGTTATAAATGAAAAAGTATCTCTACACATCTTTCAAGAACATCTGGTGTTTTCCTCCACCATTGACTTTCTCTTATGATAACCATACACAGGAATCTTATCTTCTACACATAACTCACCCAGAACTTCAACAGAAACACAGGGAAGAAATAAGACAAGAAACAAGCAAAAAAACAACAACTCAGGACCTTTGTTCCTCTAATGTATATATGCCCCAAAGATTGTAGACAGAATGAAGCTTTCCAATGTTAAAGACACTCTGGGCATATCCATGTGAGCTCCCCATGGCCATTACTACACCGTGTCTGGGAATCAATGGTTTGACTCCTTCCCAGTCATATTCAACAAGAAAATCGCGTCCAATGAATGGAGACTCTATGACATCTGCGAGGCCATCATAGAGTTTCAATGATGCACAACTGAAAACACGATATTGAACGGATAGAGTATAAAATTCATGAAACCTTAAACCTTGATCTGTATTACTATTACAAAAACATGTGAACACATGTCCACCTTCCATTCGTATTAATGGTGGTCACCTTAGACATGCGTTCAACATACAGCTAGACAGCACAGCATACATTCTGTGTGATACATAGGTCGTTCTGAATGACTGAAAGTAGTTTGAGAGTGCCATTGACCCATCACAAAAGCTTTTATCTAAAATCTGATTTGGAATGAGGAGTCCCTTTTTCCTTCCCATTAAAGCAGAGGTGTGTAATAAACAAAGATAGCAGTCCCAGGACAAATACACAAACAGGCCTGTTAGCATTGAGGGTAGAGCTGGTGGCTAACGCCTTGCTTCATGAAAATGTCCAGATTGTAGACTAATTGAATGATTAGCCAACCTAATTTTGTTCAGTTTGTAGAGACTGAAACAATGTTTCATTTTTGTATCTCAGTATCCCAAAATACAAAATACTATTCAAACCCTGATACATTACATAGTACTTCTCTGAAATCTGGAATACATTACACAGTACTTATTATGAATTTTGAAATGTAGACGACATTATTCCACTATTGTAGGCATAGTAATACAAGGTCTGACCAAGAGGAAAGTTTCCCTGTCTTATAACTCGCATATTTTTCAAGCAAATAGTAAGAAATTTTACATTACCTTATTTCAACATGTGTATAATTTCTACATCATTTTCATACCACTACACAACCCGGTAATTGTCATTAATATGCTTTATTTATGTTTACTTTTTGGGGCTTGATCACACCATGGCGATCAAAAAGATGAAAGGCTTATTCTCAAAATATGATGTTTCAGCAGTCATTAAGTTCCTGGTTCTTTTAGAGAAACTGTCCAAAAAAATTACCCATTTCCCCAATATCCTAATGGGGCCCAGTTTTGTTTCTGAACAAAAAATTTTGCAGGTTCAACATTCTGTCTAAGAAGACAGGCAAAAAACTGTGAGCAATATATCTGAAAAAGTTGTTTTGCTAAAGACAGCAGCTCATGAAATTCTCACAGACGATCGTAAGGCCACACTCTACTTCTTAGCACCAAAATTTACAATCAAGTGATTTTAACTGGTATTTTCTCATAGTATTCCATTCAAGGATTAAAAATATTCAGTTTTGGGAATCATTATCAGTTATATAATAACATAAATGGCAAATTAGAGTGAAACCCGACTATCTGAAGCTAAATCTATTAACTAATAATATATTTGTAATCTGCACACACATCTTAAGAAAATGACGCTAGCTTTTCTTGATATTGTAAATATCAATCATTCTATTACTGTTAGAAGACTTGCATATTAGGGTCTCCAGTGGCTAAGTAGGTGAGTTTAGACTCAAGTAATGTCAAGAAAGTATTGGTGACATGGGGATCAGATGGTGGTCACTGGGGTGTGTCCTTAAGCAAGACATGACAACCCTAGCTCAAAATACAGGGTGCTGCACAGTGGCGCCTGACAATGGCATGGTTGTATACTGTTTTGTATTTGTGTAATATTGTGTATTTATGTTTGTATTTGTGCACGTATTTATGTATGTACGTATTAATATATATGTATTTTTATGTTTGTCACTGTAAACCAAAGTGCCCTTCTGGGAAAAATAAAAGAGAAATTTTTTTTTTTTTTAAATAAGCGAATGACAAAAATAACAAAGTAAAAAAATCCTTTAAAATATTTTTTAACCAAATATTAGAAAAAGCTACGGTAATTTTATTTAAAATTGCATGGTGCACTTATCCTTCAAATTTCATGTCTCTATCTTGGATGGTTTTTTAATTGTTAGTTTTTAAAGCCTAGAAATGAACATTTTGAGGAAAGGAGCAAAAACATCTCAAAATTGTTCTAAAGTATTGGCTCACAATGTTACAACCTTTATACAGCTATCTCTTTGAAATAGAGCTTTGGGAGTACTTCCATCCGATTTAGCACATAATTTTCAAGGGAAGTTACTTAAAGCCCAAAAACATTGTTTGGACCCAAATTAGACCCCAAAACCTCATGTGTGGCCTTAATAAAATAAAGCTTTGTGCAAAATGGGTTCCTCGTCTGCTGATTGACGGGCAAAAGGAAGATCAGTGCTGTTTTACAGTGCTCGCAACTGCATAAGGTCATGTGAGCGCGCAGGACACTTGAAACATTTTCAGTTGGTAGAAAAAGTTAAATTTTGCATTGATGGCAGCCAAAGCCTACTCTTATCGATTTTGAACCATCAAGGGATCTTTGATGTATGTAACTTGCACACGAGACCTCAGAGATTTTTCGCCCTTATCCGAGAAGGCTAAGTGTAGATCTTACCTACCATAAGATCAGGGGCGTGGCTGAAAGACATCAGTAAGGAGGAGCCAAGGAGTCAGCAGAAAGGCTGCAGAAAGAGTCAGGAGCCCAGCAGACGACAGAACATTGTAAGAGAGCAGGAAAGGATATAAAAGGAGAAAATTTTAGAGAAGAAAATTTTCCGTCGCTATCCGGATTCAAATCCGGAATCTATTGCATGAGAGACAAACACCTTAGCCTCTAGACCACGAGAGCCCCCCCCCCCCCCCAATCGAGTGCACACATGGTTTTGTCCACCAGGTACAGAACAAAGGGACAGATCTTTTAAAAAATATAACGGGTGATATGAAGTCAGTCTTGTTGTATGGATGTGAGGCATGGAACGCATCTCAGACTTGCATAAAGAGGATCCAGGTTTTCTTGAACAGGTGCCTAAGGAAGTTACTGAGATGGACAGAAAAAGTTACTAACGAAGAAGTATAAAGAAGAACGAGACAGAGCCCAGTCAGAGATGAGATGGGAAGAAGGCGTTGGCGATGGATTTGGACACACTCTCAGGAAGTCAAGCAGCTGCATAACAAGGAAAGTGTTAGATTAGAACCCACAGGGTAAAAGATCAAGGGGAAGACCACATGGAACCTAGAGAAGAGTCACGGAAATGGATGTACAGAAAAGTGGGAAGACATGGAGTAACATCAAGCAACTAGCCCAGGATAGGGAAAGGTGGAAAGTGTTCGTGGCCTATATCCTGATCAAGGGTGAGAAAGGCAATGATGATAACAGATGATGAAACATGGGTGTATTCAAGGGAATCAGAACCAGTAAACAATCAGCAAAATGGAGAAACCCAGGGCCACCACAACCCAGAAAGCTCGATGCAAGAAAGGTGCTTTGAAAGTTATGCATGTCATGTTTTTCTATCACTAAGGTGTGGCAATTTTATTGGAACAACAGTCAATGCTTACTATTACAAGATGGTTTTTCAAACAAAGCTGAGAGCAGCAATCAAAAAAAAGCTGCCGGGTCTGCTTGAGCAAGGTGTTGTCTTCCATCATGACAGCACACTTGTGCACACTGCTCAACAGGTCACCGATTCCCTGAACTGCTAACAGTTGGAAATCCCACTATTCCCGAGAACAGGTGTCTTTCATTTCTTCCCCAAAATCAAAGGACTAAGGAGATAGAGATTTCAACAGAAGGAAGAAATTGGAGTTCAAAACAAATACTGTGCCAAGGACTAGTCGAAGCAGACATGGTCACTGAATTTGACCGCTGGCTGCATGGGATGAAATAATACATTGAGGTCACGTGTGCAAGTTGCGCACATTAAAGATCCCTTGGTGGTCTAAAATTGATAAGAGTAGGCTTTGGCCGCCACCCGGGCAAAATTCAAAATTTCCTACCAACTGGAAATGTTTGGTGTGTCCCGCGCGCTCATATGACCTTATGCAGTTGTGAACGCCGTGAAACACTTACTAAAAAAAATATATATTGCAGAGGTAGTCACCATTTAGCCTTCCACCAGCCCTACTTACCGCCGGGTTTTGCCAATGCACAAAAAGCAATGCCTTAACTCTTTGAACCCCATCGGGCACTGGGAGCATCCAGCGATGATAACCCTGTTCCCCATCGGACGCTGGGAACGTCCAGTGCTAGTGACAACTGTTTTGTTTTATTTAGTGCTAGTTTTTGCTTGTTTTTCGGAACTATTCCCAAACCAAGTTTTAGTAGTGGCTAAGCCTTTGTTTCCGCTATTTAGAAGTTGGAGGCAAGCTTTTGGGGTTATAATGAGACATAGTGCACTAGGTTTAGGTGACTGTAGAAAAAACTCAGGGAAACGGTGGAAAAAACTCAGGTCTTAAAGAGTTAATGAACATTATATTAGTCGCCCCTCGAAACCATCATCCACCAACAGCCCAAGTTGCAGGGTCTTTAACAAACTAATGTAAATTTGTCTCACAATACCACCAGCAAAGTGGCCATCAGAGGTAGGTACATACTGCACACAGAGTACAGCACCCATCCTGTAGCTGTGCCCACAGTAATAATCCCCCTTTCTCTGTGAGCTGGTGCTTCTCCTTGATTTGCTCCCTCCCCGCCCATCCCACCTTCCCATCCTTGTCTTGTAAATTTCAGGCAACATGCATTTGACATGTAGCCTCTGATCCAGAAATTCATGTAATTTCCTATTTTAACTGGGGTCATAACCTAACACTGAGCTGGGGCTGTGATTGATTGGCATTGCTTTTTATTTGCCTATGGCAAACATGCGCGATAGATCTAGACAAGGAAAGATTGGCCATACATTGTCTCTACCACTATGTCTTCTATCATTAGACTAGATTGCAGAAAAGTGTTCATGCTTGACCGCTCACAGAACAGTGCTCATGTTTGAAGGCTCAGGAAAAGTAAAAGATATGTAAACATTTTTAAAGCATGGCCTGTAAAGCCACAACAGCAACCCCTCTCCATTTCTCTGTAGTTTTGCTCAAGGTAGTAAAATCCTCTGGTTATCATATTGAATATTGTGTCATTCATTTAGTAATAGTAGAATCATTTCCCTTGATGATGGGCAGTCCTTGCTATTTAAAAGAGGACCCCATTAAACAGCTGGCTCCACAATAAGGCAAACTTCATTTCCAAATCACTGTCATACATTTGAGCATAACATTCCCGCAGCATTCAAACTTACTAGGATTTTGGGGCTGTGTTTCTTAATAAGGCCTCCAGCAGAAGTTGAGTGATCCACACCAGAACCACAGTCAGAGCAACACAAACTTCGGGGGTTTTTAAAATCTCTGGCAGATACTGAGGCGCATCTCTCGAATCTTGCACAAACTGTTGTGCAAATGGTGAACAACATTACACATTTTACAAAGAATAATGTCATACAAATGATAAATTATTAAAAAACCTAGCAATGAGACCAACATCTCTTTTTTTCAATGAATCTGAGTATGCTAGAACCTATCTATGCTATACTTATTTTGGAGCCTTTAAAATATTATCTTAATACTTTAAAAACAATAGTTTATGATTGTTTAATTCCCACACATTAAGATGAATGATGTAGCTCAATTCCAACATGCTAAGTCAAACGATTCACTCCTGTGGAAAAATCCAAAGTCATTCAGATTCAAAACCTCAAAATTCATTTATAGAATAATAATAATAATAATAATAATAATAATAATAAATTGCATTTATACTGCGCATTTCCACAAAAAAGTGCTCAATGCGCTGTACAATAATACAAAGAACATATGGAGCGCACAGCTCCTATAGTAACTCTCTCTCTCCCCCCCCTCTCTCTCTCTCTCTCTCTCTGTCTGTCTGTCTGTCTCTCTCTTTCTCTCTCTCTCTCTCTCGCTGTCTGTCTGTCTGTCTGTCTGTCTGTCTGTCTGTCTCTCTCTTTCCCTCTCTCTCTCTTCCCTACTCTCTCTCTCTCCAGTACATACTTGAGTAAAGACAATCCCACAAAACTTAACCAGACATCCTCGTACACATTGATGACATCACACAGTCATAAATTGTTACAGAACAGAATAGCATGAAAAAACGATACTTAGAGAACATAATAATATTTGTATTGGGAATGTCGGAAATTACAGATTGAAGCTGGACTGAAACAAATGCGTTTTAAGTGCTGATTTGAATTTTGTTAAAGTGGTAGACTCCTGTAGATGAGCTGGCAAAACGTTCCACTGGGAGGGGACGTGGTGTGAAAAAGCTCTCCCTCCGAGTCTCTTGACTTTTGCTTTGGACAGGTCTTAAAAGTCTTTTCTTCTTAAAGGTCTAGATGGTTTATATTCGAAGACCATGTCACAAAGATATGATGGTGCAATGTTGTGGACGCACTTAAAACAAAGAAAAATTAATTTGTACTGAGTTCGGGCTTTCATCAGGAGCCAATGTAGTTGAATTAGCATTGGTGTTACAAGCTCTTTGAGAGATTTCTTTAAAATTATGCAAGCAGCTTGGTTCTGGAGTCTCTGAAACCTATATTTAACGTTTCAGTGGGAAGGTTTCCAAACAAAGAATTGCAGTATTCTAGACATGAAAGGACAAAAGAGATGAGGGTTTTGATGGAATCAACACTAAGATATGCTGACATTTTTCCTATTCTGCGTAGTTTAAAATAAATTACTTTACATAGATGGTTTATTACGATGGTGCATAGATATTTTGCAATCAAAATAAACGCCTGGATTTTTCGCTTTATCTCTAAAATAGATGTTATGCCAAATACAAATATAGTCAAAATTGCAAAGCAATATCCCTGGTTTAGCATTGCAAAACAGAACATCGGTCTGTTTGATATCAACAGTTTTTTACATCAACAATACATTTTTCCATGCTAGTAACTAGACAATTGAAATTTGTTGGTAAAACAGACTTGTACAGCTGAATGTCATCAGCGTACATGTGGTAGTTAACGTCGTGCTTCCTAATTATTGAACTAAAGGTTTTGTATATAGTGTGTATAAGAGTGGTCCGAGCACGGACTCTTAGGGCACGCCAAATTGCAAGCTGAAAATGGATGACATTTCACCATTTACAAGTAGGTCTTCAGACAGTGCGATTAGACAAATAGGACACAAACCATTCAAGAACAGTCCCAGATAGGCCAAAGCTATGGCCTAACCTCCTGATCAAAATTGAATGATCAATGGTATCAAATGCAGCACTTCTTAGATCTAGTAAGGCAAGAACAGACACTTTGCCTTCGTCTGCTTTACAAAGGAGGTCATTCTTAACTTCTAAAAGTGCAGTTTCTGTGTTATGAAACGCTCTACAGACCGACTGATAATATTCTAAAAGATTATTTTCTTCAAGATGTGCTCTTAATACATCTTCCAGTTAATGCTACGTACCTGATACAACTCAAGAATGGACAGGATCATCACAGGAGAGAAATACACCATTATTGTGTTCACAATGTTGCTGTACATGCCAAATCTCACAGGTGAATTCATCATTGAAAGCCAGTTATGATACAGAAAAAGAGATTTAAGGATTCCATTTGAGTCTCTGAAATAAGAAAAAACAATAACAAAAGCTATTTGACCTAAATCTGGCCAAGAAGTTCAAACATGTTGCATTGTTCATTAGAATGTTTAAATCTCAACATATTTACAGTTTTCTGAAAATTCAGAAAAAAAGCAAAACCACACACCTTTGCATAGCATGAAAAGAAATGTGTGACGCCTTTACAATCACACGATGTAAAATCTAAGGTGACTGATATCAGTTTTGATCTGATTTTAAGTTTTTGCTCTTAGAAAGTTGATTGTGGGTGATCTTTTAATATTGTCCTCATATTAAGCCTATGAGCCTGAGTGCATGCCTCAAAACAAAAGCTAGCTTTACCCCTTTGTACACACCCAGTGCATGCCTAATTGCAAAGTGGTCTAACTGGAAAATTTGTCAGGGGCCCCTGATAATAATAATAATAATAATAATAATAATATTAATAATAATTTAAAAAATAATAATAATTAAAAACAGCATTTGTATAGGGCATATCCCCACTTGAAAGCAATCTCTATGCATTTTACACTATTATTACCCCAGCAGACCATAGAACACTCAGAAACATTCTCAACTTCCCGGGAAGCATACAGTGCTAGCAGCTATTAAACGCTCAAACACTAACAAACTAACAAGATTATTTCACTGTCTAAACTGTCCCCAAAGAAATTCACGCTCGCAACCCGCAACTTGCGCGCTCATCTTTTGCCCTCAGAGCAACTTTTGCCTTTTTCGTGAGTTCACAAAGTTTAGCCAATTTTCCCAAAAAAATTAGGAAAATAATAATAAAATCTTGTTAAAAATAACCGGAACATTCTTCCATAACGATGCTAAAGGGGACAATCCGTACCAGAAATAGGCGCTACCACTTGTTTTGTATGAGGTGCCCATTGTCCATTGCGGATGGGATCGGGTCGGGTTGGGTCGGGATGATTGCCCAACTCGTCACCTGAAAACAGTTTGTTTTTGAGGCAACGAGTCGGGCGCGATCGGCTTGTGCCACAAAAACCGCTTTGCGCTCTCAATCTGGATAGCAAACCGACCTGACCCGATCCCCAATGGTCCTGTTTGGACTGAATCATCTTCTAGCTAGGTCTAGGTCTAGATCTACAGAAAATCAATCGTAAACACAATCGTCTGATTACTTAGCTCGCATTTGGTTCTGTAGCACCAGGAAGATATATCTAGTATAAAAATTTGTGAAGGACTTTTAACCTGCTTACGCAAGGAGGGAGGATCTCGACATGGATCGATTCATCAAGAAAACCCCTTAACCACGCTGATCTCACCTGCCCAACATCAGCAAGAGTTTAAGGACCTAAGGGGGCAAGTCCACTGGCATTTTTTTCGTCAGTTGCAGGCCAGGCTCATACGCAAATGAGTTTGTTTTCGTCAGTCACTGACTTATTTTGCCTAACTACGTGATTTTCCAGCTTGCATGTTTTTTTGTCAGCAGTACAGGTGACTAAGAAAACCTTGATTCAACTCATTTTGGACGGAAATTTGCATCTACAGTTTTGCTTCCTCATTGCACTTAACATTATCAATATACTTGTAATTATTAAAGTTGTACAGTAGTAGATTTGTGCTGAAAAACAAACAAAAATGGAATTAAAGCACTTGTCCTAGATTATTTCGTACTCAGGAGAGCTAAAAATAAGTTAGACCTAGCCTTCGCGCAATACGTAGGTATGAGCTAAAATGTATGCCAGGGATAGACTCTAGCCTCTGTACAATAAAAAGGAAAAAGGCAGTATTGTCTAGACCTATACTTATGTTTCTATAGATCTACACACTAGAAAAAATGCTGAAAATGTAAATAAATAAATAAATAAATTGCCTGTGCCTGTGCTGTCTGTTGTTCTCGTAATCATAACACACTGGGCTAAAAATAGGAAAAGCCTAGCTGGTCTGAGGTGGTGGATGTGGATTGTCGGTTCTACACCATGCACAAACGTCGTACATTAGCCTGGCCTGGAAGTGATATTTTGGTGACGGACGCATAGACTAACGCATGTGTCAAGGGACACCCTGTTTTGTACTCCATGCAAGCTCCAAGCAGTTTTTTCTTTAAACATTCACATTTACTTTTGATTTTGATCTAACAAAACTCATGTTGGTTCTTTGATTGCAATGAGCATACCAACTATGTATTCCAATAATTCCATGATATCTTTTTAGCTCTATACACGAGATGCACTTTGCTTGCAACTTTTGTTAATTTTTCTTGCAACTTTTTCTATTTTCAAATGCAATTTCTCCGGGGACAGTTTATAGCTGGGTACCCATTCCCACCTGAGTCAAGTGAGGAAAATTTGTGCAAGATGCTTTTCTCAAGGACACAACGTCGGGTCCTTGACAGGATTCGAACTCACGACCTTACGGTTGTGAGTCTGACAGCCTAACCACTAGGCCACCAACGATCATTTTTTAATTTTTATGTTTTGTTTATCTCATCTAGGTCTGAATTGGTTCAAAGACACAACGTTGGGCCCCTGACAGGATTCGAACCCACGACCTTACGGCTGCGAGTCTGAGAGCCTAACCATGAGGCCACCAACAATCATTTTTATGTTTTGTTTATCTGATCTAGGTCTGAATCCACTAAATTCATTTTTCAGTCATTTGAACAGTTTTGTCACTAAAACAAATCTCTAGAATAATATGTAAACCTACAGTCGAACCTGCTTTAACGACCACCTATCCAAAACAATCGCCTGTACAAACAATCACTTCTCATTTCTCCCTTTGCATTTTTTCCTACATTATAAACAATGTGCAAGATGATGCCCTGTTTAAGATGACCACTTTCTTCCCCAACTACATATCCTTTTACAGCTCCCTAAGGATTATCAGCACTGAATAAAATATATTGTTTAAAGAAAAAGTAACAAGACAGACTGCAGAGAAATACCTCAGGCCTGGGGTGCAGTCAAATGTCATTGCCATTTTGTCATGACAAAAAAGTTTTTCTTCGGGTTGGCATCCCCAATGTTTTTTTGTGGCAGGACGCAGCACTGACACAAAAGATGGAAACCTACATAAAACAAAGAACAAAAGCATAGCTTCATCATCAAAGATCACATCTCTCCTTTCATGCATCATTCTACTTTAATAACCATAAATTAAAATGAAAGATAAAAAATAGAGTAGAAGCTAAACTGTTAGCAGTTGAAGCCTTCAAATTCAAAGAAAATGATACTGAAATAAAAGTAATAAAAATATAGTGTAAATATCCACCCATCTCACATTGTTTTTTTGAAAGATAAAAGTCACAAAACAAGTCCCTTGAAAAATGCCCACTCACCTTTGCAAAACAAAAGTAACAAAAAATTGTAGAGCAAATTGGAAATGCTTCTGAACTACCACACACTTCAGATAATGTCCAATGTAAAAAGATAGCTTTTGGATGCAGTGTAAAAGTTAAGAACTATTTTACACTTAACTCTTTCCAGACATAGTTTTTTTGGGTCTAGACATAACCAACCTGTGACTCGATTTGGCTATGCAGGTGGTGTACAAAATAACTTCATAGAAGTATAACCATAACTGTAACATAACATATGATTTATCAAATTGAAGGAAATTGAATGAGGAATACATCTCAATATAAAACAAGGATTAATTTTGAACATATGTATGCATTAGAAGGGTTTGAAATGGGGATGGTGATGAGAAAAATAAATTTTGACGGGAAAAATTACATTCACCAAACATGTGAAAGCAAACCAGAATAGCTATCTTATCATATACAGGCCAAAAGCATAATCCATAAATTTCTGAATGCGCAGCTTTTTATTTGAAAGCAATATTCCAATTTTTGTTTGAGTTATTAAATTTATACGGAGTCCAGTTACATCGTTTTGTTGATGCAAGACTGCAAGAACTAATTCACTCGTTTTCCATAAACCCACGCTTTGACAAAGTGAAACTAGATGTTTTCGTTTCCCAAATCCTTTCCGAGTTTTTCAATAGCAATAAAAATTAATTATAAATGACGGATTGGGTTAAAACAAAATAATACGGAAGCACCCTATCACGACCGATATATCGGCGATACGTCCGCAAGGGGCGTGGACTCGTGCCAATATATCGGCGATACGTCCGGAAAGAGTTTATTCAAAACCCGTGAGAAAACTTTTTAAAACATCAAACTCACCAAGAAATGAATGGAATTTCATAAGGAGCGTCATTGATGAATTCAAATTTGAAACTCACAATGTCACCTAAATCATCTGAAATAGAAGTATCAACGTAATAGTGAGCATACTAGAACCAAATTAAGAAACTTAGATAAACATGAGGCAACCATAATACCTAAATCTAGTTGTGTTTGCCCCGATATTATACTTTAAAAAAATCCTTTGCCAACCGGGTAAATAGGACAGCTTCTCTGACCACATGAATGAATACCCACAGGCGAAACCATCACTGTAGTTGCTTTGAATCAATATCCAGTAACCAATCAATTTGAATTACATTTATTTCGTCAGTCCTTTCCTGAGGCATGACAAGAGTCAAGGAAAAAGACACATTCATTTCTTTTTTCAAAACAGTCAAATTAAAACATCTAGGCCTACGTCAAGGTGACCTCTGTCACTGCATTTTCAGTCACTGAAAAGAACTAGAAGATGTCAAAGTTTGCTACATCAATTATTAAAGAACACTGAAATACCGACAGCACATCTTCAGATTTCTTTTTTTTTTTTTAAATCACATAACTGACTGAAGAGTTAGATTTTACTTGTATTAAAATCTAAAGTTAAACAGAAAACCCTAAATACATACAAGGTGAATGGAAAACGAAAATGTTGGTGGCGCCACGGGCAAAAAAGAACTGAATGCCTCTTCCTTTTTTCAAAAGAAGAACAGGGGAATCTGCGAAGGATCCAAACAGCTGTATAAATATCCGTCCTCTCAGCTGACGATCAAATGAGGACTCTGGTGAAAATTGTAACAAAAAGAATGAGACTAAACGAGTGACAATATTTTGATAACAATATGACTGAAGAGCGGTCAAAAATTTGTGGCGAAGTTATCCTCAAATATCTCTTTAACAGGTAAATCAATGTCATCAATTCTTTGCACAGCAGAGTATCAATTTGTCTTAACTTAATCATATTTTTCCATAACAACTGAGGCTAGATTTGAAAAAACTTTTCTCTCTATAAATCTATTTAAATACTATAAAATCTCCGTCATGTGGCAAATGGAATTGTTCACAGAACTTCCTGCTTCTCACAGACATTTTGCATACACACATTATGACCTACGTCATAGCTCACCAATGACACTTTTTAGAGGTAAAATTTTTAGAATTAGAAGAGACTGATTTTAGAGTGAACACTTTTTTTACAATTTAAGGCTCTCAAAACATACGTTCAATAAGCATTGATTTGGGAGAAAGAAGACGGGGCTTGCTTTTAAAAGTGATGTTGTCCCAGCTGTAAACCTTTTCAAATCTGTAGAAACCACCCATTGGGATTTTTAACAGAATGAATTTTCTAGAATACAGCTAACAGGTGTTAACACAAATTATACAAGTCATTGCGCAAAAGTTGGAGACTTTTATCTCAATAATAGAGGAAATATGGAAATATATGACAATAAGTTGCACCACGTATAATGTATGATTTATGTAATACTTATCAAAATAGGCCACATGCCTCCATGTTAAAGTGTTACACTCTATACATAATTATTAGACTTTTGTAATATGGTGGTCAGAAATAAACAAAATTGGACAACAATTTAATTCAGGTACAACAAAAAACAACTTTTTGACAAGTAAGTTCTGCATACAAATATAGAGATGTTATGTCAAAATACAACTGATCAAAGACATAATATTAGGGAAAAAGAGACAATGAAAGGAAAGGGGGGGGGGGGTATTCTCACCTGGCCTAAGAGATGTCCTGATCAGGATGAAGTACTCACAGAAGTACTGTCCTGTTGGTGCCCGTGCCATGGGATAAACAATAGACTGAGGAAAAAGAGCTGATAATTAATGGAAGGTTTCATCACAAAATGTTTTATAACTGATGGCTATTTTGTCGCTAATTTAGAGGCAACCCCCACCTCCTTCAATCGCAAATATCTCAATTTCTATTCAAATTAGATGAGTAACTTTTTCATCAAAAGTATGGCAAATGAAGAGGCTTTAACTTTAAGGTGATACCAATAACTTCATGTGTCATGACACTGATTTGTAGACTAAAAAACAGATTTTTATTTAGTCAATTAGAATTTTGAAATTGTATTGTACACAGACATTAACAATATTTTCTAGAGTTCAATATGGATAGTCAATATGACAAAACAGGCTACTAGCAATCGATTTTTAAAGAAGTAACAAATTCAAGGCAGGCAGTACTTACATCAGTGCGAATGTGCAAATATGACACAACCAATGACAAAAAGTATGCAAGCATAAGCAGTGCACCCACACTGACAGCAAATGTACCTCCCGGTTTGTCAGTGTCTATTTCAAAGTCTAGAACATCCTCGACATTATGTTCATAAGACAAATTCACAGATGACATCTTTCCACATAAAGTGACCTGAGAAATAAATCACCAAATGTAAGTCAGTACCAAAACTAAAAGCATACCCTGCAATTTAAAAAATCGTGGTAAAGCTCCAAGTTGATGACCCAGGTCCCAGGATGAAAGTCAGAAAGACATGTCATGCAAGAGTAGGACTAGAGATAATTTATTTTGGTAAAAACAAGAAAGTAAGAACACAAAAAGCTATGCCATAGCTTAGAAAAAAAAAAGTCTGAGACAGTGAGTCAAAGGGTGGAAAGTGCTCAAGATTGAACAAAGAAAAGCTGTCAACCAAAGTTGTAAAATGAAAATGAAAAAGCTCTAACTTTTTACACTCTAGCACTTTATTCTAAACTACAAACCAAAGACTAACTTTCTGATCATCTAGAGTAAGTCTACTAACTGTGTTACACAGTGTGGCCCTTATACACAGAATTCTACACTTAGTGTAGAATTCTGTGCCCTTATATTTCCTTCCCTGCAGTCTTAGCAGTCTATACATAATTTCTCCTGATTATCATTTCTGCCGAATTCCCATCCCTGGACTATGCCATGAACGTGCTTAGCCCTAGCTGAACCATCACCACAGAATACAGTGGAAATCGGTTTCAACAAACTCATCGGATTCAACGAAAGAAATTTAACTCCCATTTTTGTCTATTAATAAAAATAAATTAAAATAACTCAGATTCAACTAACACAAGTGAGCAGGCTCGGATACAGCAAAGTCGCTTGCAGGGCAAGTGATCCAGCATGGTACGTCAGGAGAGATACAAATGCGACATGTTAATTTTTTTCCCCTGCTACTGATCAATATTACAATGATAAGCTTATCTTGACATTGATTGATCTACATGACGAATTGCGCGCTGGACTGTGGAATCAAACGTTGCCGTATGCTAGGTTCTTCACGGCAACATAGCTTGTTTGGCAAACAATATGTTATAATAGATGATATGACACAGGCGTGCCTTTGAACAAATCTGCCCTTTTGCGCAACGTGTGCTTGGTAAAGTTCAGTGTACTTTCCTGGAATTTTCCAGCATTTCCTTGGTATCAAATCTAAACGAAAATGCCTGTCATTAGAAACCAAATTGTACTAGACTTTAATTTATAAAGTCGGATACATTATACATTACTCAACCAGTCTCCAACCAACATAGTAACAGAGGCAAACAGCAAGGGCAATTAGGACCAGTTTAGTAAATGATAGGCCTACATGATCTGTCAGTATCAATGTAATCTAGATCTAAAAGACAACACTAAAAGAGAGCCAGAAGTTGCCATTTTCACAGATGCCTGAGACCTGAGATACCCTCATCCTCTGCGCATTTAGAGAGGTCTTGGCTCAATAAATCTAATTGAAAGGAGAAGAGGTATAGATCTAGGCCTAGGCCTAGGCCTAACTTGTTCTTAATGTTTTTCAGGGGCGAAGGCTGACTTGTTTGACAGGGTAATCAAAGTGAGACGGGACCAGATAGATATCTAGGGCCTGGAGATAGCACACAAGAATCTTAAGGTTAGACCCACACCGGCGTCGGGCCCGACGGTCAGACCAGACCAGACGATTTTCTGCCGGCTATGGCGCCCATACCGACACCGGTACCCGACGGTCAGACAACATCAGTTTAATTGTAACAATTTACTAATAGTAGAAAATTGAATGTAGCAAGAGGAGAAAGTTGTTATTCTTGCTGACTGAAGAGTTAGATTCTACTTGTATT
>NW_004797295.1:550637-576355 GCF_000002075.1 Aplysia californica | reverse complement strand
GTCGGAAAACGGTCCTGTCTGACCGTCGGGCCCGACGCCGGTGTGGGTCTACCCATTTTCCGACACAAAAGAATGAACACAGGCAGAACAGTAAGGACAGGTAATAAAAAACGACAACCCGCCCACACCAAAACCCGACGTCCCGGACCAGTCGGTTTAGGAATGAACTTGTTCATTCCACGTGAACTTGTTCATTCCACGCCGTCCGTCGGGCGAAAGGGGGGCAATTTTCGTACACTTTGCCTCTATAAATTATGTCCCCTTTCCCGCCACGGTCTGTTGGTTTTTGTCTTGAGAGTGTTTTTCGGCGCTCGTCGCGATGATAACAGACGATAGAACATGAGAGCAGGAAAGGAGGCAAAAGAAGAAAATTTTAAAGCAAAACATTTTCCATTCGCTGTCAAGTTTCGAGCCCGGGACCTGTTGAATGAGAGGCAAACAACGTAACCCCTAGACCACGAGAGCCCCCCTCCCCCCTTTTTTTTTCCTAACCACAACAAGAATAACAACTTTCTCCTCTTGCTACACTCAATTTTTTACTATTAGTACAATTAAACTGATGTTTTCTGACCGTCGGGTACCGGTGGCGGTATGGGCGCCACAGCCGGCAGAAAATCGTCGGGTCGGGTCTGACCGTCGGGCCCGACGCTGGTGTGGGTCTACCCTAAGGCGGCAACACTGATTTGTGAACGAAAACAAATCCTGAATTCATATTGTATGTTCAACCGCCAAAATAATTGGGAAAGTATCTCATTCAATATTTATTCCAATTTTAACATTAAATTTAACTTTAAATGTGAATACACGAACATAAAGCAAAGAAGCAGAGGTGCCAGTACTGTATGTTATACCTGTAAGTCTAAACTCTTCGGTAGAACATGACAATTATCCATTTTTTAATTTCACATTTGGCTGTATTTTTGTTTAGGTTTTCGCGGCCAGGACCTGGTGTCATAATTGAGGTAGGATCATAATCTGATTATACGACGGTAAAAAGTCGAGGAAAAAAAAACAAGCACTCGCAGCAGTCAAGAGATTATTAGGAGTTAGTTCCCCTCACATTTGTGAGGTAGACTCGACCAGTGCAATAGTTCGCTTACACACACAGAATTCTACACTTAAGTGTAGAATTCTGTGCTTACACATAATCAGTGCTTGTGACTGGGCTTATGACTGTAACCCGAAAGGGGTGAACAGGGTATGTGGCAACGAAACAGTTTTGAGTGTTGTGAACATGTTCCCTTCAACTATTTTGGTAGACTCTTCCAGCCGCACTTTAGGCTTACTTAATCAAAGCTTGTGACTGCGTGGCCCGAAAGGGGTGAACAGGCTATTTCTGTGGCAATGAAACCGTTTTGAAGGCTGTCGTTATTCTCACCTGGGGTGAAAATAAAAATATAACCCGGGTGAGAATAAAATGAATATTATTCTCACCCGGTCTGAGAATGCAATGGATTTTTAGGCCTACCTGGGCGTTGAGAACGGATGACACAAAATAATTTGTGAATTGTAAGAGGTTTGTGACCTGCCCCAGAGCGCTGGCCGATTTTTCTAGACTCCCACGGGGATTGTTATTATTTCATATTTTTAAATCTTGAGTTGAGAGTATGCACATATTCATCAAAACCCTTGACAAGTGTATATATTCTAAATTCAGAAAGGAATTCACTTGCCAGAGTAGTTTGTTTTTAAAAAATAATAGCCATAATTGAAAGCTGTTTAATGATAATGTTAGATCTAGAATCTAGTAATAGTTTGTCATTCATTGTAATGTTAGAATTGGCATTAATTTGTTTACAACACTAAAAAAAACATGTTTAATTGTTATCCCTAGTAGAACCCACGATTATTTTTAAGGAACGCAGTGCCTTGACCCTAAGCTTATTTTTTTTCTCAATTTTGATTGAAACCATTCAAGAGTAAAATTGTTAATTGTCCATTACAGAACCAATAAATTAATACTGTAGCAACAAAAGGTGACGCTGTTTGGTCAAAAGATTAGTTTTCCCCCCAAATCGACAATAGTAGCCTCCCGCACTCGAAAGCTGGCCCGCCCGTTGGCGATTTTAGTCGCCTCGCGCGCTCAGCGGAGTGAGAGGGGGAGACGAGTTTTGTCGCCTGGAGCGCTCAGGCGACAGGGGTCATATGTAATGATGCCCGAAATGAAAAAAACTGGTGAGAATAGTATCAATTTTATTCTCACCCGAATAATATCCAGTTTGTCCTCACTCCGGGTGAGAATAATCACTCCGGTTTTGAATGTTAGGCAGGGCCTACTGTTCATTGGTGATTATGAACATCTTTTTACTTTTCATTTAATTTATGAGGTTTACGTCCATGGGTGAATTTGACAGCGACCATTGTTTCAAAATTAGGAAGGGAAGCAGTGATTATTTTGATTATTATCATCTAGATATCTAGAATCTAGATTCTAGAACAAAGACGCTTCGCCACTGATGTTTGTCACTTGTGACGGGAGTGGTTAGTTTCCACTAAACTTACTGTAAACGGGGGGGGGGGGGGGGGGGGGTGATCTTGTAGACCTAGTTCCGTTCGTTAAAGTCCACGATCCATTTGTATACATCCAGAGAAGAAGTCCAGAAGTCTTGATGACCAAATACTATTTGAAATAGGCTACCTACACAAAGAGTAGGGATGCAACCTAACTGCAAAATATCAAATTAGGATAAAATTCAGGGGCGGCATGCCCCTCCCTGAACCCTCCCACCTCCATATTTTTAGCAAGTGGCTATTCTCCGGCGTGGCGCCGGTCAATAGTTCAGAAGCTATTCCCCGGCGTTGCGCCGCCGGTCTATTACTAATAATTTGTCGGCGCAGATTTGCAAATACCTCTCTCATCTGTTTGTCTTGGAAAAAAATTCCCACAACTTTACCACTTCATGCCACTTCCATTGATATAGACGATAGGTTTTCAAACACAAACTGCCCCAATTCCTCCAATTTAGAATTATGTTGGGTGCTAGAAGAAATGTGTTCACAACTATTGACGCGGCGAGTTCATAACAAAGAGTGAGCATTAGAAGGAGTCACTTTTTCACTGTTTACAAAAATGGAGATACAACAAGAAAGGGTATTTTTTTACTTTCCCTCCCGTCTCACACTCAGCTACCAGTTGTCTATTTTCTACTAAATATTGATGCGCTGAACACGAATATCAACTTCATTCCCGTCGCAAATTAATAGTTTTTGAAATATTTGATTGTTTTTAACCGAGATAGACATGCTTAGGACCAATCGGGGGGTTCCAGGGGGGCCTGCCCCACTGGTGTAAAAGAAAATGTGGGGGGTTACAGGGGGGCATGCCCCCCTGTTTTTACATATAATTTGATATTTTACAGTTAGATTTGAAATTGTCTTGAAAATAATTGATAAGCGACAGTTTTAGTGGCTTTATGTGTGATCTGCAGCAAACGGTACAGCAGTTTGACCCCTGAAACAGTGCATCTGTGTGCGGGAGTGAAAGTAAAAATTTACCCAAGAAAGCACTGAAGTCGCGACATGTCAGTTAAATTTATCGAAAATTACAACAAGAAATAAGTTAAACAGCAAGCTATACTAGAATCTAGATCTAGATCTAGATATCTAGTATATATAAGTCCTTCCGAATAACGTAGGCAATTTGAATTACCATAGATAAAATATAATGAAAGGTATACTAGGACTAGTTATGACGCCGGAGAATAGCTTCCCATCTATTGACCAGTGCGACGCCGGAGAATAGCCACTTGCATATTTTTATTAGGTCTGGGGGGGGGGGGGGGCAAGCCCCCCTGAAACTCCCCTACTCTTGACTACAAAATCGCCACAGGAGGTGTCAGTACTCCGAGTAATGTAACGTCTTCTATTTGGCTCTTGAGTTAGAGACACCTAGAGTTGACTTCTAGAACTGACTAGATTCTAGATCTAGAGTTAACTAAATTCTAGGTCGGGGGGACCCTTGCCTAAATATGCTCCGGCCTCACCTTCTAACGCTTCAATAGGCCTAATTTGATCTTGACACTTAGCCTCTATGTTGACAGTAGTGTCAGTTAGGCTAGTCACAGCTGGGCCGCGTAAGATTTTTCATACGCTTCCGGTTACCAGATTTTCTTGCAGTGCAGCGAACAAGACTATAGGCATAGGCCTAGTGCGGTGTCAAAAGTTCGTGGTGCGACTTATTTTCAAATATCTCCTCAACTATCGAACATAGATCTAGGTTCTCCAATTTTTGCACAGTGACTTGTATCAGTAATTAGTTGTATCAATTTGTCTTAACAGATCAACATTTTTGGAAACACCTGCAAGCTGTATACTAGAAAATTCCATAATAAATACCAATAAAAAATCCAAGTGGGTGGTTTCTACAGATTTGTAAATGTTTACACAGCTGGGGCAATATTGCCTTTAATAGCAGGTCCGTCAGGTTTTTCTAATCGGGACATTATGCTTATTAAACGCATGTTTTGAGAGCCCTTAGTGCAAAAATGTGTTCACAATAAGAATAATTTCTTGTAACAAGTTATGCAAGTAAAAATTGCCATCGATGAGCCGTGACGTAGGCCATATATATATGCGTAATCAAATAAATGTGTGTGAGGAGCGGGAAGTGCTGTAAACAATACCATTTTACGTGTGACCGAGATTTAAAGTAATTTTATATAAATTTATGAAGAAAAGTTTTTATAATTTATCCCCAATTGTTCTGGAAAAATATGATTTAGTTAAGACAAATTGATACAAACTGCTATGCAAAGTATGGATGACATTGATTTACCCATTAAAGATATTTGAGGATAAGTTGCACCACGAATTTTTGACCGCACTATAAGTTAAGACAAATTGAGACAAACTGCTGTGTAGAGTATGAATGACATTAATTCACCTGTTATAAAGATATTTGAGGATAAGTTGCGCCACGAATTTTTGACCGCACTAAAGGGCCTACTCTGCAAGATAGTCACCCTGTATAAAAACAAAGGGGGTAGGAGAGACTGTAATAATTATCGTGGGATCTCTCTGTTTAGCATTGTTGGAAAGGTCTTCGCACGAGTCATCCTGAACAGGCTACAAAAACTTGCTGACAAGGTATATCCTGAATCACAGTCTGTCTTCAGGGCTCAGCGCTCAACGACTGATATGATCTTCTACCAAAGACAGCTACAAGAGAAGTGCAGATAACAACAGGGATGACCGCTCTACCTTGCCTTCATCGACCTCACCAAGACCTTTGACCTCGTAAGCCGGGAGGGCTTGTTCCGAGTCCTCACAAAGATTGGGTGTCTACCGAAGCTCCTCAACGTCATCCAGTCTTTCCACACAGATATGAAGGGCGTCGTTCAGTTTGACGGCTCTTCCTTCCAGGCATTTAACATCCAGAATGGTGTAAAACAAGGCTGCATACTTGCCACTGCCCTATTCGGCATCTTCTTTGCTGTCATGCCGAAACATGCCTTCAGAATGTCAACCGATGGAGTACGGTATATATCTTCACACCAGGTCGGATGGGAAGTTGTACAGCCCTGTTTGAAAGCAAACACAAGGCTCTGCAAAGTCCTCTTTAGAGACATGCTGTTTGCAGACGATGCAGGACTGGTAGCTCACTCAGAAGAACAGCTGTAGGGTCTTAAGGACGACTTTTCTCGTGCATGTCAAGACTTCAACCTCATTATCAGCCTGAAGAAGACAAACGTGATGGGCCAGGGCGTAGAGCAGCCTCCGGGAATAACGATCAGCAACTACAAGCTGGAGGAGGTACATGAATCCACCTACCCTGGCTCAACCGTGGCAGACAGCCTGTCTTTGGATGCTGAGATCAACAAACGGATCGGGCGCGCAGCCACGACATTCGCAAAGCTGAAAAAGTGATCCTGGGGAAACAACAAGCTAACGATTCGGACCGGGTTAACAATCTACAGGGTCTGCGTCCTCAGCACCTTGCTGTACGGAAGCGAGACCTGGACCCTGTACAGCAGACAGGAAAACAATCCTCAACGCATTCCACACGCGCAGCCTAAGGCGTATCCTTGATAATGATATAGGCCTACAGTGGAGCGGCAAAGTCACCAACATCGAACTTCTCACCCGTGCGCAGATCCCAAGTTTGATCACCAAGCCCCGGCGGCGCCGACTCCGCTGGCTTGGTCACGTACATCGCATGCCGGATGGAAGAAACCCAAAGGACTTATTTTACGGCTGGCCTACGGAAAGCGAGCGCAAGGGCGCCCCCATCTTCACTTCAAAGATGTGTGCAAGCGAGATAATAAAATCGCTCGATATGGACACTGGGAAATGGGAGACACTGGCGTGCGATTGCGACAAATGGAGACAAGCGCTGCCGGCTGGTGTCATTAGAGGTGAAGCCCGACTGCGACAGGCTGCTGAGGACAAACGCCGTCACCAAAAGAACAGTAGTGGTGCAGCTAAGTGTAAAATCATTCACATTGTCATACAAGCACCAAAATTGGCATGCACATTACTTTTGGGCTGTTGTTTCATAAAACGAACGTTTACCACGTGAAAATCCAATATGGCGGCCATTTTCCAAGATGGCGGCCATGTGCATGCTCCCTGGTATATCTGTGCTTCTGTGGTTCATTCATCTTGTCATACAAGCACCAAAATTGGCATGCACATTACTTTTGGGCTGTTGTTTCATTAAAAAAATCGTTTGCCACATGAAAATCCAAAATGGCGCCCATTTTCCAAGATGGTGGCCATTTACGGGCTCTTTGGTATATCAGTGCCTCTTTGGTTCATTCCCATTGTCATACAAGCACCAAAATCGGCATACATATTACTTTTGACTTTAGGGCTGTTGTTTCATAGTAGAACGCTTACCACGAGAAAATCCAAAATAGCGGCCATTTTCCAAGATGGCGGCCATTTGAGGGCTCTTTGGAATATATCTGTGCCGCTGTGGTTCATTCACATTGTCATATAAGCACCAAAATTGGCATGCACATTACTTTTGAGTTGTTATTTCATAAAAGATTGCCAGCCACGTGAAAATCTAAAATCGCGGCCATTTTCCAAGATGGCGGCCATTCACAGACTCTTTGGCACACCTATGGTTCTTCTTATCCAGTTTTAAGGATACCAAAATCGTTTCTGACATTTTTGACGATTGAAAATTAGAATATAACAAAGGGAAGTCTTTTAAATGAATGAAAAGCTCTCAAATACGGATTTTGCTGATTTTTACACATATTTAACAAGATGTTACATTGTGTAATATATGACAATGGAAATGAGTAAGTAGTAAGCTAAGCAAAGTAGGCCTACAATATGGTAAACCTGCATGTAAAATCATTATCATGACCAGCTGAGCATTAATCACTCCAATTCAGCAGGTGCAGCTGCACATTGTTGTGCAGCTCAAACGGAACTTGTAGCACTTGCAACGTCCACGACACTGCGTCTTGCACTGGCATTTCGTAAGCTGCTGGCAACTCTGAGCAATTGGTTGGAGCTCAGACCATAGGATACTCCAGCAGTCTTCTTCTTGTTTCCAGCCCTCTTCTGCAGGACTTTCCTCTTCAAACTGACACTCCAAAGCCCGGCTCCATATGCATGCTGACTGGTATGCAGCACGTCTAATGTGCTGAACAAGGGCTGTACAAGTTGGTGGAATAGCTTCTTAGGATCTGTGCTTCCTGGACAAGACCTCCAGTCGTGCATCATCAACAGCTTCAGGACACGCATCCCACGTCTGTCATGCTGGCATTTTGCGCTTTCAACAGAATGCAGACACAAGATCACAGCCTGTAAAGACATGGAAGAGCAGAATACCACTGCTCCTCTCTGGAGTGAGGGTTGTGGTGAGCTCATGCACCGAGATTCCCTTCAGATTTCGTCCTTGCCCGAAAGCTAGCCACATTTCCTGGAGTCCCAGTTCCTGTAATTGTGAGAAATGGCAACAGCAATCACAAGAACATCTAGGTCATTGGCTTTTACCATGACTGTTCTGAAGCCCCGTTTTACAGTATCCAATGTAGGAAGATTCTTCTTGTACATGTATCAGCTTCCTAGTGATTGCAGTGTAATCTTGTCCTCCAGTTTGGCTGCTAGCTGTGACTTCTGGCAGACATGCAGCCTTCCTCCATGACTCAGAGATGCTGGACATGACTTATACTCGAGTCGGAAGAACTCACGTAGATCGCATTCTCTGTTCTGATAGGAAATGAATAATTTTGAGAAAAGCTGGCTTTTGAGAAATCCTTCAATGGCAATTGCTGAAAGAAGTCAATTTTTGCCTTCATTATTGTGCATAGAACGAGCTTGTATCTTCATGCTCTAGTGTCTCTAAGTGCGCCTCAAAAGATGAATTCTCAGTTAAAGTAAAGGATGAATTATAGCAATCTTATTAGCACTACAAGAGGATGCTATATCGTTGGTGTCCAGACTGAGCAGATTTCCAGATTCTTCTTGAAATTGATTTCCTATGTCCTCCAGCGTGCTTGTCAACCTTTGGACCATTTCCAGGAAGATTCTCTGGCACGTGAGTGTCTGTTCCTGATGTTTCGTCTGCTCTGAGACATCCCTCAATACTGACGCCTCCTCATACTGTGCAACGAGCTGTGACACAGCAGGGCCGGCAACCATCCATCTTCTCAGTGCTGATGGATCTTCAGTGATTCAGACTGCTCCTCCATCACCTTTGATTACTGCATTGGCTTGTTCATGTGCTTGGTCAACTGCCATTCCTGAGAAATCTATGTTGGATTTGTGAACAACAATTTCCCAGCATGAAATCTCCAAAGTCAGCATATCTATCAGGTGTATAGGAAGCCACCGTGCATAGTTCACGTTGTTGTTTGCAACTAAATATGGTATAAGCTGACATAAGGCCTGACGGTAGAGTCTGACGTTAGAAGTTCTCAAGGACCTGATGAATAGCAGAACAGCTAACTCCATTGTCAGTACAATGTTCCAGTAACAGAACTGTGGGCTCTGTAGTCTGCGATGTTCACATCAGTCTTCAAAACTTCGGGTCAGCCCATTCTTCTACGTATGAAGACTGGGCTGATTTCAGGAACTGGTAGGGGCTGCACGTTGTTACTTGGTGGGTTTGGCGGGTCTTGGTGAGACTTGCAGCTGATAGGAAAGAATCTGCTGAGCCAGATCAAGCTACCCCCGCCTCAGGTAGAGCTCCTGTCCACCCACTGTCTTGAAAGAGGGAACCGAGTGAACGCAGCACATTTATCTCAATATGCAATCCTCCAAACATGATGACGAATTGACTTTCGCCATAATTTTTAGGCCACTGCTACAGGATCTGTTCGGCTGTGGCATATATCGGCTGATCTGCTGTAATCACAGGCACTTGTCCGTGGTTAAGAAACCTCACTGCATCCCTAATCTTGTCTATGACATGTCGTACCGTAGCTGCAGGGTGGGCTTGGTGTCTCAGCAGAGGCAGCATAGTGGATATAATATACATTGTATAAGCTTTGAAAACAGGACCCCTCTTCTTGTCTGCGTAATGGGAAGACCATGAGATGTTTACATTGTCATGGACCTCTGAGATGAAGACTTTCTGGGCCATTCATGCTCTAGTCAGCTGTGGTTTCAAAATCTCCATGAGTCTGGTAGAGTCATGTTAGTCACTTCAGGAGGATATGGACTCTTATTGGTGAAATGAGCAGGTTTGATGTGCGCATAAAAGTCTGGAAGTTCTGGGACTGTCTTCACCATGTTGTCTGTGGCTGAAGAGGTGAACAGTCCTCTTCGCAGCTCCACCGAGCAGATGATTCCATTTCTGATGTACTAAAACACAACAGCATCCCCCCCCCCCCAGCTCGGCGGACATCTCCAGCACTCAATCATAGGATACGTTTAATCCATTTGCCTGGACCATCTGTACGAGCTTCTTCGGCCTGGTCTTTGCAAACAATGACAGACCAGTGAAGATGGGGAATGGAGTCTCTCGACCCTTTGGGTGTCTGTGGTTAGAGGCACCTTCTTTGGATCTATCATTTCAATTGTTATATGTTCAAAAAACATATTACGGTGGTGATTATCGTGTAAGCATAATATGCAAATTTGGATTCTTCATGGTTGATTACATATATTTTGACACCAAAATCATATATTTTGCTCTACTGCCTCATGCTGTGTGACATTATAGTTATAGGGTTGCGCATACCGGCAATGGCGGCCATCTTGAAAAATGGCGGCCATTTTTAAAAAATTGCGTGGTAAACGTTCGATTTATGAATACGCATGTCATAATGGATATGTGTGCCAATTTTGGTGCTTGTATGACGATGTGAATGATTCGGCCGATTTTTGCAATTAGCTGCCCCACTACAGAGGCTACCACCGCAGGAAGACGTCACTCACAAGTGCAGCCACTGCAACAGGGACTGGAATTCCCTTGTGGGCCTGTTCAGCCACAGCAAGCCTATCAGAAATGGGACCCCTCCCCCCCTCCCTTAAAAAAAAAAAAAGTAGGTGCAGTGACACTTCCATAGACACAGTTTAGATCGTTTGAAGGGCTGGGGGGGGGTCCAACCTTTCCCGACAGGGCCAACCTAAGATTAGAGGGTTTCAAGTTACAGCATACAACATACTCGCAGAAAAAAAGCAGCATACGAACGAGATATGGCAGTAAAATATTTCTCGCCACTCGGGAATCGACCTTGAGCCTCATGTGTGCGATGTGCGGAGCCGGAGAGCTTAACCGCTACACCACGCCGTCATAGACGCTGGTTTAATAGATATTCGAAGTCCATAACTTATAAGATCTTTGCCGAGGGTGGATGGATTCATGGAATAATTTTTAAAAATAAAAAATATCATGAGGAAAGCCGTGTTTTTATTTTACTGTTTATTTATATTTTTATTTATTTATTTATCTATTTTGTTGTTTGTGTGTGTGTGTGGGGGGGGGGGGGGGGGGTCGGACCCTCGAGTCTCAGTCTTCATGTCACAAGTCACACTTGTAAGTGAAATTTGACGAGCAAATCTTGGCGTGCAAACTGACAATCACACGACAAAGTAAGATGTATGCTACTTAGAGAATCTATTGAGGATTTCTGAAATGTATTTTTGAACAATAATTGTTATTGTAAGTTTCACACTCCCACCAGTTAAGGTGTTCGCCTCTCATTCATAGGCTTAGGTCCCGGGTTCGAATCTCTAAAATGTTATCCTTTCACATCCTTTCTTGTTCTACAATGTTCTGTTGTTTGCATTTGTCCCCACCCCCTCGCCTCCTTTGCCCCCTCCTCTGGGCTCCTGATTTTTTCTGCAGCTTTCTAGCTACTGCGTCTACTTCTCTTTCTTGCTGCTATCTTTCAGCCAGACCCCTGATCTTATGATAGGTAAGATCTACACCTAGCCTTCTCGGACAATGGCGAAACATCTCGGAGGTCACGTGTGCAAGTTCCATGGTCGTCCAAAATCGATGAGTATTAAGAGTAGGCGTCGGCCGCCACCCGGACAAAATTCAAAATTTCCCACCAACTGAACATGTTTGGTGAGTCCCGAGCGCTCATGTGACCTTAAGCAGTTGCAAGCGCCGTAAAACACTTACACCCCACCCCCACATCGAGTACACTATTTATTTATATCATGTAGGAATTAGATGTCTTCAGCCCTGCCTACTGAGAATAATACAGCATTCTAACAGAAAGTAGAAAGGCAGAGATGCTCGCTAAAAATGCTCCCAACACAGGAATCGAACTCACATGTTTTGCATGCAACAGCGAAGCGCCTACCACTACACCACACAATCAGTTCAGATGACTGACATGAGGTACCCCACTTAAAATGCGCCACTCAAAAAAAATAAATCACTATTTTAGTTTATGGCACGGCCGTTTTTGTGATTTTGTCTCACTGTTGTTTGTCAGAACAATGTAGTGAGCACGTTTTTAACTGTGTATTATAGGCCTATCAATATAATAGATTTTAAAATAAAGTAGGCCTACAACGTTTAACACCGTTTAGGTTCCAGGTTTCGACATTTTCGTGTGTACCGTACGGTCCTTACGTCCTTACGTGTACCGTACGCTCCTTACGGTGCGTTGGTTTCACTTTTTTATTTCTCTTCGACTTATCTGTCCATATTATTTCCCCTGTACTAAGTAAACGTGGATCAAGAAACTGTGCTCTTGATGGAGTGGAGTAAGGTGTGCTATCTGTTTTCGGATCTGCTCAAACTATAATACATGATGTGTGTACCATAATATCAATGTGATCATCAAGAATGGCTTCACACGAGCCGTGTCCTCTTTGTTTGATTTAAAAGGGGAGGGGATAAAAAAAAAAAACGGACTTAATTATTCGTCTTCCCTCCTTTGCATTTTTTGTTCAGTTCAATACGGTACATTAGATCTAATTGTCTTCCATGTTTGTTCCTCTTCGTTGTTACACCGCATCCTTTTTGGTTTTGGGATTTTTTCTCCTACTCTACTTTGTCCGGTGCTTACATCCTCTCCATGGACACACTGTCACCAAAGACCGTCGGTCTTTGCTGTCACTGGACTTCATTATAATGTGGTGTCGGTAGTATAGTGGTTATTAAGTTACCGGACCTCGTAATCGTGTTGTTGCGAGTTCGGGGGTTCGAGCCGCAGGCCAGACATTGTGTCCATGGGAAAGGTATTATACACGCATTTTCCTTACTTCACCCAGGTGGGAATGAGTATCCAGTTAGACAGCGAAAGATCTTGTCAGTATAATACTGTTACTTGTGTTTTCGTGCCTATAAATAGCACTTTGCTCTGTATGCTTCCCAGGAAGTTGAGATTGTTTCAGAATGCTAGCTCTATTAGGTCTGCTCGGGTTATAGTAGGCCCTATAGACTGTAAAGCGCATAATTAGAGCTTGCTGCTGAGCAGGAATTTACGCTTTCTATTGCGACATATGTATTATACTGGACTGTTCTAGGAGTTTAATTGGTTCTCTATCCACCTGGCTCGGTTTGATGGGAGTCGGATATTAACTCAAACACACACATTCCACTACATTTAAAACCTAAACACTATCACTGAAATTATCATCACCAACAATATTCAATGTTACTATTCCAATTGAGATTTAGTTGTAAGTCAACTGCAAAAGTTGGTATCTGTGGTGTAATGGTTATGATTTTTTAAATTAATCAGTTGAGATCTAAGTTTGATTCCCACTAAGGGGAAAAAACAAAGATCAAATGAGAAAAAAGACGGGACCCCTTCTTTTCTCTGACTAAAAACAAACTCAGTTTCTCCAACCAAATGCTCGACACAGAAACCAACATGACTCGATGCTTATACTTGTAAGCGATCCTCGCTTGTCATCAGCTCATTTTAAGGCGCCGGTTGTGATTACCCTTGATGTGCAAGTATGTGTGACTAGTTTTGGAGGACAAGGATTAAACTTTTAAAAGCGTGGCTGCCGATATATTGTTCCTGCAGACAACAACGCAATCCTGATAGCCAATTTGCGAGTGAGGTAAGAGAAATAAGAACATATTAAGAAATAACTTTTATGTGTAAAAGACATCCTTGTGTCTGTGTGTGCTGGTGTGGCATACACGACGAGTGGCACATCACTAGCAGGGACATTGGATCTCTTGATGGAACAGCTTACAAAGTTAAGACATTATAGGTAGGCCCTACATACAGTTGACTAGGGATGAGCTGATGTCGTCAGGGGAGTGAAAGACAGATCAACATATCTGAAATTCAACTTAACCGTTGGAAACTGTGCTGTAAAGAACTTAAGAAGATCAACTTAACCGAAGATCAACTCAAGCGAGTTCAACACAAGCTGAGTTAACGGTATAATCATGTCATGGCTGTAGGTGACGAGAGAAGTTGAATGTCTCGATGATAAAAATACTTTTTTTTTCTCTCACCATTATGTTCTTAATCTTATTAATTTAAAAAAGTTTTAGTAAGCGTTTTACAGCACACAATTAGGTCATATAAATAAGTGCAGACGATGAGAGTAATAAACACAAAAAAAGGAGGAGAGATGAGGACAATAGATGTTTGAAAGGAAAGAAGAAGCAAAGTACATGTACACCTAACAACCCGCTGTAATAATTGCAATGTCTTGTGAACCAGAATTATTCTTAAAATGCCCCCTCCCCCCATATCCAACAGATTGTTGCCTGTACAATTTTAAAGTTTTTACATGATCTCCAGAAAATCCACTAAAGAACAAAATAGGTTGGTGTACCTCTGATATATTGAAATAAATGCTGTAGGGACAGGCTTACCTTGGTCTGGTGTCCTATATGATAAATGAAGAAATTTGGTACCATTTTCTCCATTAAGCAACTAGGAAAACTGGGGACAATTTGCAGTAGTACCCCTCTAAGAAAGTTGTAATGTACGTTACCGAGTTTATGAGTCTCCCTGCCAGAAGCCTGAAGTGACAAGACCAAAAAAGGAGCAAGGCAGAAAAAACAGCCTACAGACACCACGCAATTCAGACA
Organism: Aplysia californica; assembly: GCF_000002075.1. Lineage (NCBI taxonomy): Eukaryota > Metazoa > Mollusca > Gastropoda > Aplysiida > Aplysiidae > Aplysia > Aplysia californica. Next base: position 561,924 of record NW_004797295.1, on the reverse strand, counting down.
TAATATGCAAGGAGACTTTAAAGTGGGACATTTAATCATATTATATGGTATATATTATACTGCTGTGAAGCTGTGAATGTTGACAATGTGCTAAGGTGTGTTGGTGGGCGTGAATGTATCCCCTCCCCCACACCCGATCCCTCTTCCAAAAGGGGGAAATAATAAATATAAACTGAATCAAGCAGCAAAGAACTTTCTATCATTCACAGATGACTTTCACAAGCATCATGAAACCTTCCTAAATTTCTATAAAGACGTTCAAACTACAGTCTAGTAGGCACATAGGGATACACACTCACATTGAACAGATTTTCAGATCCCCAATTTTTTTCACACATTATTTTTAAAAAATAAAATCTTACACACTTACATTTATAAAATTCGTACACAATAAAAAGATTTCTACGTCCAGCCAATTTCACTATGCACTTACTGGACTGTGATAAACAAGTAAATAATAAGGAATAAACATAACTTGCTCTCTGACAAAATCTTTATTGCAGGGCATGTCAGCAACTCAGATGAAAAAAGCTATAGTTTTCAGTGGTTACCAGAAAAAAAACCCATAGGGTGGTAGCCTATTGTGTGTCTAATAAATTACTATACCCCATTGGCACTACTCTGGAATGTTAGAATAACAAAAATAACAAAAGATATCAGACCCCATAATTAAGTACAAATGCCAGCCAGCAATATGGGTTCAGTCCTCCTCCCCCTCCCCCCTTCCATATATGCCCAAACCTTAATTAAATGTTCTTCTCCTTTATTTCCACTAGGCCAGTACTCTTTTTTTTTCTTCCCACTTTCATGAATATGACATAAGGTGTGGCTACCAATAAAACATAACAAAACATAGAGATGAATTTACATCCAAAAATTAATTTCATAAGAATAAGACACCGGTTCCAAGAGTTTCCTTTGAATAATAAAGTCAATATGACAAGAAAGAAGGACCAAGATGTAAGAATGTGGAACATGTATTGGCACCGACATCTGTCGTGCAATCATAAGGCTTTCTGTCCATCCCACTAAAGAATAAAATTCACTTTTTATCAAGTTTCTCCATTCTTGTGCTGGTATGTACTCAAAACAGTCTGGGTTAGCCCTGACTGGCAGAACAAAAGCAGCTTGCCTCCTAAAAGATCTAAATTGAGTTTACAGAGGCATAACATTTTTATAGCATGTACAAGCGAGTCCAGTTGGTCAGTTTGAAGAGGCAAAACCTTCTCAAATTATTAAGCCAAGAATGACAAACAAGACAAACTAAAGGCTGAAAATCTGAGCCTGTAGTTTGACACTTCTGTTTGGCTAATTTCCACCCAAATCCCCATCAACCCTAAAAGGATACATTTGTGCAATTGAACAATCAAATATTCATATAATAACAAAATGAAATAATCACAGTAAAGTCTACAGGTACAGCATTTTTTTAAATAGCATTTTCTTCACAAAGAGAAAAAATAAATTAACTTTTATTTGTTACATGAAGTCATCCCCATGAGACATCTTCTAACTGAGGGAGTACCAGATCTGGGCAGCTTAACCTTGGAGTTTCAAGCTCCCTGATCTGACACAGCTTCAGTGTGTAAGTTAGAACAACCTGAAGACTCAATAGATAGGATAGTAGCCTACTGAGGCAGAATTATTTCATCTGCAAGGTACCAGTGTAGTATGCCCAGGAATCCTGAAAGCCCCACCATCAGGACAAGTGCTAATATATTATAATAATATTAGCACTCTGTTAACTTCTGTACAATACGCTCCATAAAATAAAGACAAGTGTATCAAATAATACACATCACATCATGCCCTGTCGCCAGCCTGGAACAGCCCTGTGGGGCATGTGGAGAATTTGACCCCCACCACCTGAGGATTTGTCCTTTAGTCTCTCCTTCCATCCAGCAGTAGGCTTTAACAATCTGTTTGGATCTCTGGCTGCTTCCACATGAACCTGTATAAAAACAAACATTTCAGTGTCAAGAACAATCATAACACAATAATTGTACAGTGTGTGCATAAATTGAGGTGAGAACAGCAACAAGAAAGAATCATACTCTTCTAATTGAAATCCAAGGGTGAATTTGAATAATGAGGCTTTAGCTAATATTCAATTTCAGAACATCTCATCCATGAAAAAACCCCAACTATTCTGATTTCAGCAAGAACTTGAACTTTTTATAAAAAAAGAAACAAACAATAGAATACCAACAATGCCACATATTTTGTTATACAGAAAATGTGAATGGGGTCACTAAGATGTCAAGATATATAAATACGCATACCACAGAGACTGATTCCTGTTTGAAAGGACTCATTGTTTTACAAAGGCAAAAAGCAGAGTGAGCCAACTTTACAGATTGATAGCAAAGATGAGAATAAATTTTGAATAAAAAAACTTTGAGATTCTTACGGTAAGTTCATTTTTTAATGTGCCCAAACAAATTTAGCAACAAAGTTGGCAAAATTCTACAGACTCGAGTCAAGCTTGGAAACAAATATAACCCAATACCCAATTCCTGATCAATAAAAAGCTTCCAAAGATCAATGACTGCAGCTCTTCGCAATCAGTGTACCCATTCACCTGGATCTACAGACACAGTGCCACGAAGGTTATAACACAAAACAAAAATAGCACCATCATATGAAATAGTGTTCCCTGGTTACCTGGTTTTTTAAAGCTGCAAGTCTTCTCTCTTTTTCCTTTTTCTTCTCTTCCAGTTCTTTCTCTTTAAGCAGCTTTTCATCAAGTTGTCTCATGTCCTGTAACATGAAGATATCATAAGTATTCTTCTACGTTGCCATATCAGCTAAAGAGTACAGCATTTGGAATCCAAAATACTTTTTTTTTTAGGCTACTGTTTTACGGCGCTCGCAACTGCATAAGGTCATATATGAGCGCGCGGGACACATTAAACTTTTTCAGTTGGTAGGAAATTTTGATTTTTGCCCGGGTGGCGGCCGAAGCCTACTCTTATCGATTTTACACCACCAAGGGATCTTTAACGTGCGCAACTTGCGTACAGGACATCCAAGACTTTTTGCCCCTGTCCGAGAAGGCTAGGTGTAGATCTTTCCTAGCAGAAGATCAAGGGTGTGGTTGAAAGACAGCAGTAAGAAGAACCCAAGGAGTAGCAGTAGAAAGGCTGATGAAAGCAGACGACAGAACATTGCTTGAGAGCAGGAAAGGAGGTGAAAGGAGACAATTTTAGTGAAGAAAATTTTTCGGTCGCCACCCGCATTTGAACCTGGGACCTTTGAATGAAAGGTCAACACCTTAAATTCTAGGCCACGAGAGCAACCAAAATACTTTTTATAATTGTGCGAAAAAGCAAATACAAAATGACTGACTTTAGGATATCTGCTTGACATACATGTGGAGTAAACAGAGAAATAGAATAAAAGTGTCATAAGTGGCCTAATTTCTGGTTCTTGGTTCTGTTGAAGCTGTACACTAGTGCAAACACTGCCATGTGGTCTCTCATGTGATCAAAACAAAAATATCTGCAATCTTCTTCTTTGCCCTCCCCCATTAGAGCTCAGGGGTAGATGACTGCTGGTTGTTCAACCTGCAGTGAAACTGGTTTTTGTATTTGTGAGGCAGCGTAGTGACATCAGGCGCTTGTCAAAATCATGAAAATAAAGAAATCTGTATTTCTATGGACGTTGGTCAATTTTTTTCGATTTTTTGGGGGGCTCATCTTTAATGTCCATTTAAAAACACACTCATGTGTGGATTTTACTTAAAAACGTTGATTGAAGGCACAAAAGATGTAAATTTGCATTTTGCAAGGACTCTCAAGCTTTGGTAGTCGCCAAATTTTGTCATCCATTTTCTCCCTAATTTTGCTTCTGAAACCAAGCAACATCATTTCCTTCAATTGCAAATATCTCGACTCCTATTCAAGACAGATGTGTAATTTTTTCAATGAAAGCAAGACAAATGAACAAGCTTTATGATGATACCTGTTGCCACATGGTGGAATCAGGCGCTCGTCAATTTTTGGGCATGTGGGGTTATTGGTATCATCTTAAAACCTGTCTTTTTGCCTTGCTTTTGATGAAAAAAAATATTCATCTATGTTGAATGGAAGTCGAAATATTTGCGATTGAAAGAGGTCAGGGTCGCCTGGTGGTGTTAAGCTTAAAAAAGAAAATTATAACAAAATTGCCTAAACATTCAGAAAAATGCCAATTTCTTTGATTTCATTATTTTGAGGAGCGCCTGATTTCACCACGCTGCCTCACATATGCAACCGTTTTTCCTGCCATCAGGCAGCCACACTGCTGTTTCAAAGGTACTCTATGTGTTTTTATATTGACTGGGGTATTTGAGTTTTGGTAAGAATTTTGAATTTTGCTCAGGTGGCGGCTGAAGCCTTCTCCTATCGATTGTAGAAGTTCCAAGGAATCTTACACGTGTCAGTACAACTTGCACAAAACACTTCCAAGATTTTTCACCATTATCACAGGTTAGGTGTGAGATCTTACCTACCCTATGATCGGGGTGCAGCTGATAGACATCAGTAAGAAAGAACCAGGAAAACTGTAGAAAGAGTCAAGAGTAAAGGGGAGAGGAGTCCAGAGGAGGCTGGAGGTAGGGAGGATGAGGGGGGGAGTAAGTGGAGATGAAAGCTGGTGACAGAAGAGGACTTCAGAACTGGGAAGGAGGGAAAAGGAGAAATTGTCACACTTGGTACAAGTAATTTCAGTTTGGCTTGTTGTAGGAGATGGGAAGTCAACTGTATTGTGTGCTAAATAAATCAAAAACAGATTCGAATCTAAATCTAGACGTTGTTGAACAGCAGTCATGGGGAAAATGAAGAGAAAAAAAACAGTCTGCAACTGATGCATCAGAGGAAAATGATGAGAATAGAAATTTTATTAATCTCTAAAAAGAGGTTTTTGATTCACAGGCAGCCACCATCTAGATTTGAATTAATCCATTATAGAGTGTATCTAGAATAGACTTGTCACAATTGCATTTCATATTTTCTTCCCTTTCTGGCCACTGGCAAAGTGTTTTTGAAAATAGCTAACACAATGAAAAGTCCTGATCTAATGGAGAGCTCACCCCCAGCATGAGGCCACATGATTTGACCCTGGACACATAAATTGACCTATGTGGCTACATGGAGGCCCCTGATCTCTATGGGGATCCTTATCTTGGTCTCTTTACAATTCAAAAGTGCCAACTGATGCTAGCAAATTATTTTCCATGCAATGTCTCAACAGCTACAGTATGCCAGTAACCAATAAAAACAACTGGCTATGATAGTTTTTAGAGACAGAAATGTGACAAGTGGCCGCATTTATGGTAGTACTTCTAACCAAGAGGTACTGAAACAATAAACGTTGAGTCACCAGAACAAGGAACAATGTGTTCTGTGAATGTGTTACATTATTTTTTAGAAAAGAAACAATAACAAAATTGAAAGTATTAAAACACACAACTTTCAAAAGACCAGTACACATATCACAGCACTATACCATTTGATTTTTCAAAACAACTTACTCGATTTCTAAACCTGCCTATCTCTCTTGCAGAGATCTGTTTTCTTCTCTCCACTTCTTCCTTCTTACGCTCTTCCTCAATCATCTGAAGCATTTCCTCTTCAAGCTGTCTCTGCTGCTTTACTTCTTCCACTTTCTTTTTTACTTCCATCTAAAAAAAATGTATAAAGAAAATGACTGTTTAAAAAGAAAAATTGATGCCACATTGTCATAGCATAAAAATGATACAATTAAAATATAATTCAAAGGAATATTAAGTTTAAACATGGATACCAGTAGATATCTAATATCATCAAGACAATTCTATGAACCAAAAATGACATAATCATAACTTGAGGTTAAGTTTACAGAGACTAACATTGTATTTGAGAACTCAGGCAGAAATATTGATCTTAAAATCTCAGCTGAAAACTGCTAAAGTATATTCTAACACTCATGTGGGAGTAAAAATTTTCAACATTCTCTCTGATTTACTGCCAACGCAATGAGAGAGAATCTTACACATTTGAAAAGCAGGATAATCTTTCTAGAAAGGCATTTAAAACAAACTCCATAGAATAACCACTATAGAAATCTTAATGCATTTCCCTTGAAACTCAGATCAAATTAGAATGTAGCAGCAGAATATGACATACAATCAGCTAATCTTTCGTTTCACGTTCATGCACTTTCATCGTGGAACATTTTTTAAGTCATCTCCAAACTTGTGCTGCAATTTTCATGCCATTTGATCGTCTATCACTATTTACAAAATGCTCCAATAGCACCAAAATAAAGTGCAAAATGCTCAATTAAGACTATCTTTTAAAATAGCCTATGCAAAAGCGTCAGTTTCGAAAATGTTCAATTTGAAACAAATTTCCTCAGACCCAAGACATTGTGAAATCCACACAAATTCAGCAGATAGAAAACAAAAAGAGTTTGATATTCTTTCCTCAGAAATGATCTAAAAGATAATGTACCTGTCTATGTCTGTCCTCTTCTTGACGTTTTTTCTTTTCCAGTTCCTCTTTCAGTTTTCTCTCCTCCTTCATTGCCTTTTCCAATTCCTTTTGAACCTTTTCAACAACAACAAAAAATAAAGTATTGTCAGTTACTGCATGCAAACACAAAAAATGACTTACAAAAATATTCAGTTGAAACCCTAGATTCATAAGGTACTCAACTGGGTTTGCAAAGGAATTCAACTGGGTTTGCAAAGGAATTTAAGAATCTTATTACTACAAAAGTTATACTGCTAATTACAGCTTTTCTCGCATTTAAAAAATCAGTCTAAAAAGCCAAAAGTCACGTCTTCAAAACTGAAAAAGTATCACTGACAACTAAAAAAAAAGAAAGAAAAAATTAACAATGATACATGAACTGCATATGGAAAAAGGTACCAATAGCAAAAGAATCTATTGATCAGGAAGTAAAACTAAAGACAATTACAAAATAGAAAATTACAGGGGACTTTGTCCAGCATTTTGCAAATTGATCTAGAAGTACAGTAACACAATTGTAAGACATTTTCTACCTCTTTTATCCACGCCTTACCTTCCAAGCATTAATCTGCTTGAGTTTCTCTGACTTTTCTTCAGCTGAAGTGACTTTCTCTGTCCCGGCATTTTTCATCTGCTTTGTTTCCTTTTCTAATTCATCTTGTACTTGTGTAAGAGCATCTTCTTTTTCTTCCTTGAAAGAGAAACATTAAAGCATTTCATTGAACAATAACATAATAATAATGGATTACAATGATTATAAGCAATTATGCAATAATTAGTTTCATTTTAAAGTCCTAAGATTTTTTCAGTCAAAATTTTGTCATGATAAGATACTACAAGATTTATACATCTATGGAGGAACAGGCAAAATGGGCATATATGCAACAGCATTCAAGAGCCTATAAATCATACCTCTTTTTTCTCTCTCCACTTTTTGATAGCACACTTCTTATTTTCCAAAAGAAAGGAATATTCTTGATACCATGACTCATGCTCTCTCATCTCACTTTCTGTACGGGTAGGCAACATTGGCTTCAAGTGATCTAGGAAGACAATACGACCCTGAAAGAAAATACATTAAAAAATATTATTTATCACAAAGCAAAATGTTTAATTTAAAAGTTTAAAAACCTTTTCTTTCATAAATCATATAAAGTAGTGTTGCACAGACTCATTAAAACATGTTTTAATCAGAAAATAGAAACATATCAATGAACACCAAAATGAAAGTCCTGAAATGCTATGTTTGGTCAACCCTTCTATATATGGCTGTGAATGCTGGACAATCACTAAAGACAGTGAAAATAAAATAGAGGCAACAGAAATGTGGTTTCTTAGGAGACGGCTAAGAGTATCGTGGAAGGAAAAGAAATCAAATGAGGTAGTGCTTGATGAAGCCCACGTGGGACGCTCAATGTTAAAAATAATCAGGAAACGACAAATGCAGTTTTTGGGACACCTGAATAGACATAAGGGTCTTGAACATCTAGCTCTCACTGGCAAAATTAAGGGCAAGCGAGGCAGGGGTAGGCCCAGAACAACATACTTCGGGAACCTAAACAAATGGGTAACAGGGAAAGATCAGGGAAACGTAGCTTTTCTGAGAGCATCCGAGCAAAGGAATGAATGGAAAATCATGATCGCTGATGTCTGTCGCAGATCTGGCACTGGATGATGATGAATCAGAAACCCCAGAGTAAGGCAAGCCATAGTGATATGAACTCAATGATGCAAAGAGCTTCGAAATTGTTCGGTGAAATTATATGAGTGTGACTGACAATGAAAAAAAGGAACGGGGTCACAGGGTCTCTTACCTTATACATGTTTCGGTAGCGAAGAAAAGTTTGATGGTCATATTCATCCCAGCCTCCTCTATGTCCCCCACTTTGGTGGACAAATTTCTGCAACAGGCAAAGGAAATGAGTTAATCATTCAATGCGTACAATGCAAAAACTGTGGGGTTAAAATGGAGTACCTTGCTTTAAACATGGAAAAACAATACTTTTTTCAGGAATAACCTTCTAAATGACAACTTTTTTTTATTTAGCCATTCAACAATCATTTTATATTTAACAAAAAGGGGAGTAAAACATTGTTTACAAACTGACAGATGGTGTGAAAATTTGTGAATATCAATCAGAATTTGAAGCGTCAGAAAAGAAGCAGGTCTTACAAAGAAAGAAAGAAGCAGAAAAAACTCTATGAACTCAACCCAAAAACATTGTAGGAATATTAAACCATAAGCCACAAAGCTCAGAAAAAGGTAATTCCCCATAAACTGACACCATAGTGGATAAGACAAGACAGCCAATATACCTCACCGATATGGTCATTCAGCCTACAACACAGCAATAAAAAGCAACTTACATCAAATGCTGCAACTTCAGGAGGTAGGTCTTTATTGACATCCCTCGCACTGGCTATTGGTTTGGTTGACGTCGTTCGTGCAGATAAATCAGTCTTATTGAGCTGAGACCATGAATCAAATTTGTATTCTAGTTGTTGAACTTCTTGAAGTAAAGTTCTCTCAGAGCGCATGAACTCTTCATACCTGTTGAAGGAGGAATTCTTTAACTCCCCTGTCTCAGTATTTCTATGAAAAGTCAAAGTTTTCAGCTGAATTCCATTTCTTCTCTTGCGAATGGCAAATCCGTATCTAATATTTTCATAACTTTACCACAAAAAGAGACAAAATAAATCTTTAATCCTTCCACAGAGACTTTGAAATATTACCAGTTAATAAATACAAAAAGAAGCATTTCTAAAAATAATCTTAAGTTCATTTTGAAAAAGTTCAACTACTATCAATAAAAATGCTCTACTGTCCACCAAAAAATCAGACGCCTTCTGAAAAAGCTATAAACTGCACAGAAACTCTCCACACAAACTCTACTTACTTTGATCGTTGTTGCTCTTTGAAAGAATTGATAGTCTCTTCAATTTCCTCCATGATACTTTTAAGTTTTTCCACAACTGAAGAAGACAAGAAATATACATTTTGTTCTCAGAGTTTTATTTTGATCAGTTTCTAATTATTGCAAATATCTCATAAAAATAGTTTGTGTTTCTACAGCTCTCAGTTCTCCTACTTGCATCTTATTTAGTGAACAACATTGAACTATATTCCCACCGTCATTAAAGAAATACTTACATTTTACAAGTTTTATTCCTATGCAGTCAGAAGAAGTGAAACTACAGCATACATTTGTAATTGTCTAATCTAAGACTGAGAAGAAACTTACGTCTGATTTATTTGTCTTTTGTGATATAAATAAACAGGACTTCGATTTAGAGTGAAAATATCAGTAACAGATCTCAATTGAAGGAATCACCATTTCTGAATAACACATATTTAAGTTTGGCATATTCCAGTGTATTTATCATCAGACTGTGCACTAAAGCCATGCCAAGAAGCTCATTCACTTCCATATGAAATGTCTCAGGAGAATTCTTCGCAAAAAATGGCAACCCAAAACACTAGACTACGAAGTTTTCAAAAAATTAAATGCCACGAGTTTGTTTGCTAAGTTGATAAAATCAACTTTGTTGGGCTACACATGTCATAAGAATGCCTGATTTCAGAATCTCAAAGTAAGTATTCTTTTCAAAGCTGTCCTGGTCTTCAGGGAAGAAGAAATTTGGTGCACCAAGAAACACTATAAAGACACCCTGAAAATTTCTCTGAAGGACTTCAATATTAATCCCTTGACATGGGACAGCCTAGCTTCTGACAGACCCAGTTGGAGAGGAGCAATCACCGAGAGTAGCAAATCATATGAGGCTTCACAAATTAGAAACACTGAAGCCAAGAGAGAAGCCTGCAAGTTACACATATCCCCAAGTGGAAATGAAACCATCTGTGCTCAATATGTAGTAAAATCTTCCCTGCCTGAATCGGTCTTGTTGGCCATATCAGAAGCCACAAATCATCATAGCCCTTATTTCTTCTATTTCTTTTTAAGAAATATCCTTTACTGAAGATATATTTATTGTCATCGCCAGACAAGCTATTATCATTATTACATTCATCACAATCACAGAAAGAACTTAAGTCTCTCATCCACACAACATTCCATAAAACATGTAAACACACCAGTATATAATGCATTTATCTGAAGAAGTAAGACTACAATCATAAGCATACAGACTCTTCTGTACATGATAACAATGAGGTTAGGACTGAATCTGGTTTCTTGGGTGATATAGTTTGATCCCCAAATAAAGACATGTTCTAGATACACATCTAATGCAGCTCAATTTCATACATTCAAAGTTAGTGTAAAAAAGTAGTAGTGAGATACCTTTTATTACAAACTATTTACATAGTAAACAACAAAACAAACTTAAGAGAGATTTAGGATGACTTTTTAATCTAGAAAATCTGAAAGTTGTTTTAATTATATCTATATACAGTGGAACACGGATTCAATGAGGTCGTCGGGTCTGACCTAAGATCTCGTTGAATCCGAGTGTTCGTTATAGCAAACACGAGGTTTTGTGTTGATAATTACAGGCACTGAGCATGTAATGTATAAAGAGAAGTCACAAGTAGTGCCTGAAAGGCCTGAGTATTTTGAGCTGTGTAAAAAAAAGACCGATTCGTTCAAATACACACGCCTCTGTCATCTCGATTGTTTACCAAAAAGCTGTGTCGCAGTGTAGAGCCTAGCATACGGCAACTTTTGATTCCCAAGAGCAGCACACATTTCATTATTGTAAAAATGATCAGTTGCCGAGGGGGAAAAAAGACTGACCCGTTTGTATCTGCGACGTTCAACGCCCGGACCGCTAGT
>NW_004797295.1:541428-550537 GCF_000002075.1 Aplysia californica | reverse complement strand
TCTCTCTGTCTCTCTGTCTCTCTCTCTCTATCTCTCTCTTTCCACCCCCCTCTCTCTCTCTGTCTCCCCTGTCTCTCTCTCTCTCTCTCTCTCTCTCTCTCTTTCTCTCTCTCTCTCTCTGTCTGTCTCTCTCTCTCTCTCTCCCTGTCTCTCTCTCCCTGTCTCTCTCTGACTCTCAATCGTACAGCTGTTGATGAATGTCATAAAATGACCCAAGAGAGCAGGAACAGCGATACTCCTGATGGTAGAGTTACACACTGAAGTATTTTCATGCACGTCATCTTTTCGGTATATTGCTGCCGGTACCATTTCCATTATTCATCACCGTATCATTACGCCCAAGTAAAGTTTTGACTTCCCAAATAATAAACGGAGCTCTATGTTGACACATTACGATGTTTCTCCCCCCCCCCCTTCCCCGACACGCACACACAGCCACACATGTGCAGGCCGCCCATCTGACCCCGACATACCGCAAAGTAGACACGTTCGCGTGCCAACAATGCATGTGTTGATATGAAAAAAGGCCGCTGATTGGTCGCAGGCAATCGACCAAGTGAATAATCTAATGGTTCACGATGCAGGTGCAATGGATGGTTTCCGGGAATAAAGTTCGTTCTGAGAGAAAAATTAGCGAAGCCACATTTGCGGGGCTGTTCACCCTGGAAGCGACCTCGTTGAATCCGAGCTCGCTGGTTTAAATGCTCGTTGAATCCGGGTTTCTTTTATTGATTTTAAAGAAGAAAAAAACCGGGGAATCTGTCTCATCTCGTTGAATCCGAGTTTTCGTTGAATCCGAGCTCGTTAAATCCGAGTTCCACAGTATATAGCAATCACATATATGAGCAATTGCCAAAACATGAGACTCTTGAGACTCAGTTGTGCCAAAAAAATTTTCTTACCAATTTGACTCCATTTTCTGTCAGTGTCAGTCACAGATTGACATTTAGTGCTCATATTCCTGGAGTATCAGAGCAAGGAGATGAAAGGTTTTGGAGATATGGGTCTATTGGTCTGACAACCACGGTATTTCTTGTATGTAACAGTGATGACAAAAACAGATAAGCAGCAAGGCAAATTATAGTCTTTAAACTCCATTTGTTTAGTAAACAAAGACTTTATACACTATGAACTCCATTCATAATGGTAATATAAATGACAAGCATTGTAACAATGACGCAGAGCACAGAATGTGTCATCATTGTTATGTACAAGAAAGGATACACATTGGATATTATCATTGACAACACATCACAATAGTGAAAGGCTGTACAAATACAGTTTTCAAAACCTCAGTACCAGAAAAACACACATGCAAAACAATTTAAAACTAATATGAGGCAAAAGCACAAAATCAGTGGGGCTGACAGTGATGACAAACATGACTTGTACATAACAATGATGACACAATGTACTGGAAAAGACAAAGTCATGCCTCCAGAGAGAAATGTGTACTTTAAGAGTAAAAAAAAACCAGGTGAGGTTTCTTTTGCTTTGAAACAGATATCAGGTTGTATCAAAAACAGTGGACAATCACAATTATGCTATTAATTATGACAAACAGTATTTGTACATAACAGTGATGACAAAACATACTAGAAAAAGGTAATTTTTCTTCTAAATGAATCATGAATGTATGAAATATATATTGAAAACTTATTGATTTTAGCATTGATGACAAACATTACTCGTACATAACAATGATGACACAATGAATTGGAAAAAGACATTCATGCCAACAAAGAACAAATGTGTACTTTTGAGTTAGACAGATAAACAAGGACATGCTTGTTTTTTTGTTTGAGTCAAGAGAAGCACAAGACCGAAAAAAATACTTGGTCTTAGGACAATTTAATTTCTTGTACGTCAGTCAGTCTTGTACGGCTGCATGGCGACACCCCAAGTGTCCTAACTAAGCACAAAAGCTAAATCTATTACCACAGAAATGATCCATCTCTTGAAGTTTGTTCACACGTCACACTCTTGTTCCAGGAATCCAATGTAAACACCGCAATTTTTTAATAAAATATTCAACAGGGTAGCATAAAAACATGCAAAACAGTCTTGTATGTCACATTTAAAGATAGATTCTTGTGCGTCACCGAACGCTGACGACAATGACTACTTTCATTTTTCTCTTTCCATCGATGCTTCGGTTGTTCTGGGGAAGTGGGTAAGGGGAAGTCAGTCCAGAAAACAATTATATCCGGGCACTGTCAATGATCCGTTCAAAACAAGAGTGGGCCAAATTTCGCACTTCCGTTACGTTGCGAAATGACGACAATCACGCCGAATGTTAAACAGCCGACCGAAATCGTAGATCTAGGCACCCAATGTTCCTTTCGCACATCACAGCTTTTGAAGTATTGAATAAACGACGAAAAGCAAAAAGATTTAACCAGCTATGGTGATTCTACTGAAAAATAATGCTGTGTTTTGAAACACCCAGCCCATGACGACACGACGAACGCACAAGTAATCCGAATTATTTGTTTATTTGCAAACAATTAAACCGATTTCTTGAGCAAATGAACCTTTCTCGATGACAAATAGCATACGATTAAAGCACATGTAAAAGAAAACACCCCAAAATACTAAATTTTGGACATTCTAGGAAGTTTGCATTGGTGTGCTCAAAATGACAGTCAAGGAATCACTACAAAAACAAACATTTTTAGAACAAAATTCACAAACTCAAGATTTTAAGGCTTACATGGGAACTGAAACTGCTTATGCAGGTTCTACATCCTATATTTGACATGTGTGTAAGTTTTGGAGGAATAAATACTAATGCATCACATTTTATGCACACTAATGTGAGATGTACGTGTTTTTCCCCACGTTTTAGCAATGGCTCATATATATATAAACAGTCGAACCTGCCTTAACAGAAACCTGTATAAAACGGAAACCTGTCTTAACGGAATCTCCCCGTTCCCCCCTTGATATATCCCTCTTTAATTACCTGTATAAAACCGAAACCTGTCCAACGCAGAAACGGAAAAAAAAAATCCCCTCCCTTCCAAGGGTTTCACCTAAGACGGAAAATGCTTTGACCACTCAGCCCTGATTTGAAACAAAACTTTCAAGTTTGGTTCCACCGGCTCACTTAACTATGCCATGCTGCCGGGCGAGGAAGGAGAGTAGGGGTGCAATTTGGGGGTAGATGTTACCTCATTATGTGAGTCGTGAGCGATGCACATGGTCAGGATAGTGTGGGTGTGAAATCTCACGACTGCCCGTGAGAGTGCTCGAGTAGCGACCCACTACGGAAACTTTCCTGGATAGCCAGAAGCCAGAGGTGTGAAATTAGATTGACCAATGCCTGCCGCCCTGATTGTACGGCCATCCAAAAAAAGAGATTCTCGAATCGTTGTTACGTGAAGGCAGTTATGGGTGGCATTGGTTGACTGTACTTGTTACTACAGTGGGTGGGGCTAAGGGTGGAAACAAAGGAGATGTTCAAACGTTTCTGTCTTTAATTGGTCAAACAGTGGTCCTATGAAAGACAAGCACTGGTGGTAATTAGATAAGTAAGACTGACGCATGTCATTATCAGACAAGATAGCAACTGAGAGGTGTGAAGTTTTGATCACTTCTTGCCGATCGGACAAGCGATCCTTGATCCCACCGGCTGGACCTCTGAACCCCCCCCCCCCCCCCTTTTACATTGCCCCCTACATTCCCCTGTCTAAGAAGGAATTTTTTGGGGTTCCCTTGCGATTCCGTCTTACACAGGTTCGACTGTATATATATATAAATATATATAAATATATATGTATGTCTAAACGCTGTGGAATCAGGCGCAAGTCAATTTTGGGGCATTATATTGGTATCGTCTTAAAGCCAGTTCGTTCACCTTGCTTGTGATGAAAAAAAATATCCATTTATCTGATACAAGTCAAGATATATTGGCGATTGAAAGAGGTGGGGGTCGCTTGGTTTTAGAAGTAAAATTAACCCAAAAATTGCTACCAAAATTTGGTAACTCCAATAGCTAAAGAGTCTTTGAAAACTGAAAATGACATATTTTGCGCCTTAAATCAATATTTTTCAGTAAAATTTACATGGAAATATGTTTTCATATAAACATAAAAGAAGTTAAGCCAAAAAACAAAAATTCAATAAAAATTTCCAAACTGGAGGGAAAATGCCTCTTTCTCCGATTTCATTATTTTGACGAGCATCTGATTTCGTCACACTGCTTCACACATGCTTACATTCTGGGGTAGGTTTGACTTCTTTCAGCTCTCTCTGGAATCTTTTCACCATGTGGCTCATCTTTCCCAGTTGTTGCTTCAGTCTGATTTCTTGACAAGATGAGATATTATTGAAAAAAATAGTGTATTATCAACATTCATATGTATCCAGTCTCATACTTACACATGACCATTTTCTGAAATATTATCAAATTACTCAATTTCAGCCCATCGAACTAGGTTTTCTTCTAGAAAATGCACTTGACAAAATAGCATCCTGAATCATAGTCTGAATATAGATATTTTTTAAGGAAACTGTTTTACTTTTGGTTCTTTCAATCTTTAAGAACAAATTTTATTGATATCTCAGATACAGTTTAAAAAGTCTAATCATCTATAGTAGCAGGAATCATTTATTGCCTAATGAAACATAAGAACATGTGAAAGCAAATAAAAGAACCAGTAAAGCAGAGCAGGAGAGTGTCATCGGCCAAACAGGAATAACAATAACAGCCTAAAGAAGGTATAAACGATCTCTCTCTCTCTTCCCCTCCCTCGTTCTCTTCCTCTCCTTTTGTTTGAACCTCTCTTCCTTCTTCTCTATTCCTCTGCCCACCTTCACTCTGTCTCTTTCTCCCTCTTTTTCTCATGTTCTCCCCCCCCCCAGACTGTCCCCTCCCCCATTCATTTCATCTCCCTCTTTCTTCTCCATCCCCCATTCTCTTTCACTCTCTCCCTTACACACAGGAGCCATTTCCCCTGTCTGTCCACCCCTGTCTTGTCTGTCTGATACTTACCCAATTTTAATCTTTAAAAACTGTCCACCCAGCAATCTGTGTTTGTGAATGATTATGTAAACATTAAAGAGTGGGAAAAGTCAGCAGAAATTAGTGAAAGGGTCCACACTCTCACTGCACAGCGGACTCCGTTTAAACTGAACATTGTTAATCCGAAAACAAGGGTAAACCAAAGGAAAATAAAATCCTTAATTTGGTTTTCTTCAATTTGAGCAACCTTTCTGTACTGAAAATCTAGTTTAACCGAAGAAAATCTGGCAATCCAGCAAGTTTTGGTTTAAGGAAGACGCGGATCGGATATCCCAGAGAATATTGATAAAATATTTCAAACTATCAAACTTTTGTTTTTTGCGGAAAAACATTCTTTGACATCTTTTCTATCAGGCCACAATGACGAAACTGTTAAAAAAACACCCTAAATGACCTAAAAGGGCGTTTAAAAAGCGCATATTGCACTAAAAATTCCTGCCTTTTCTGTTTTTCTCAAAATCTGCTTTATGACATATGTGACCTCCTTTGTGCACAGAGTTTTCAAAAACCACTGAAGCTAGAAGCTTCAAATTTGGAATTCAAGTACTTTAAGATCTATTCTGAAGATATATGTGAGGAATTGGGGAAATATTGGTAACTTGTGGAAATATTAAAATTTTCGTAACATATAGGCTACCCCAAAATTATTTCGTAAAACTGACTCAAGTTGGTCCATTGACTTTGGGGCTCACTTTTTTATTTTCGAAGATAGGTCATAATCCTTACATAGATCCACAGTCCAAATAGGTTTGAACCTGTGTGCCAAATGTCAGGCTGTAGTTTTAATATTTACTGTGAAATTCTTCCACACTAAGAACTAGTTTGAAAATCTAAGATGGCGCCACAGAGACCTGTTTTTCAACAAATTCTTCTGTAGTACATCCTTTTTACCTATGAACTTCTTTCACAATTTCATGTAAGTGAATAAAAGTCATCGCTTAAAATTTTTTTACAGGAGTGTACGTTGTATTCAAATATAACCTACCATGACCCTGTGCAAAAAACTTTACTAGTCTAGTGACATAAAATCCCTAACAGAATTAACATTTCTTCTACGCTGCTATCTCATTTTAATACTAGAGTTTTGTTTTATTGCACAAATTACTTTTCTTGAGAACATATTGAAAAAACCCAGAAAAGCAAAGTATCCAACCACTCTTCACAATCATTAATTTTGATTCTTAGACCTACATAGCTAATTTGTAACTTTTAAGAAGAATGAAAAAAAATCTAAAAGGCCAAACAATGCTCAGTTCCTGATCCATAATAACACTTACTTTCCGTTTTTCGCTCTTCCACCATTTTTGCATCTTCTTCGTCCAAACAAGCAAAATCTTGTCGAAAGTCTGATCTTTTACTGAAGATATGAGTCGTTCTTTCTCGTTCAAGGGCTTGGATTCTGTGGTGGAAAACAACCTTGTTCGCTTGTAAAGCTAGAAAATAAGTGCAAGCTTACATGCACATATGCACACACACACACACACACACACACACACACACACACACACACACACACACACACACACACACACACACACACACACAGAGCCCAGCAATAACGCACGTATCAAGGTGAAGAAATTGAAGGTGCTAATTGACCTTTGGTCTAAAAATGTCCACATAAACAAGTCTGAGCACAAACAAATTTTTCTTTCTAAAAATCAAACAGGTTTCACATGATATGAGCTTAAGTGTATACATTTCTTTTAGAGCTGGGTCGCAAGCGCGAGAACAGAACTGAATCGACACTCTTCCCTGCGGAATGCGATTCGCGATTCACTGCAGCGGAACCTGGAACACAGAACAGTATCGCCTTCCGATTCAGTCCCCTGTCGCAGCTTGTTTGCAGCTCTATCTGATCTGTAGGCCTAGTGCTACTCGTATGTTGCGAGGGCAAGAACGGAACATGGAACAGAACACTTAGCACGGCTCCCCTTATTTTTCAAAGGTTGGTATAGTCCAACCCCTATTAAAACAAAATGAACGGGTTCTAACCAATAGACAGAAGGAATTTTATAGAGCCATTGTTTTAGCGAATCATGGGGTGGGGGGTGGGGGGTGTGAATTTATGGGATCGCTAATTGAGGTCAGTAGAGCAGCGCAACAAAGGGTGGGGGGCGGAGAGGATGGCGCGGTAACAAGAGTGGGACTCGCGAAGTGGCGTTTTGTTTGTTTTTGTAAAGTGTTTTACGGCGCTCGCAACTGCATAAGGTCAAATGAGCACCCGGGACACACCTAATATTTTTCAGTTGGTAGGAAATTTTGAATTTTGCCTGGGTGGCGGCCGAAGCCTACTCTTATCGATTTTAGACCAGCAAGGGATCTTTAACAAGCGCAACTTGCACACGGGCCCTCCTAGATTTTTCGCTCTTGTGCGAGAAGTCTAGGTGTAGATCTTTCCTACCAGAAGATCAGGGGTGTAGCTGAAAGACAGCAGTAAGGAGGAGCCAAGGAGCAGCAGTAGAAAGACTGCAGAAAGAGTCAGGAGCCCAGAGGAGGGGGCAAAGGAGGTGAGGGGGTGGGGGCAGAAAGTGGAAATGAAAGCAGACAACAGAACATTGTTAGAGAGCAGGAAAGGAGGTGAAAGGGGACAATTTTAGAGAAGAAAATTTTTCGGTCGCTAAACGGATTCGAACCCGGGACCTTTGAATGAGAGGCCAACACCTTAATTTCTAGGCCACGAGAGCCCCCGAAGTGACGTTGATATGACACTGTTCCGTTTCAAAAACAACGAGTCCGAGGCTTAGAGTTCCACGAGTGCTCGCGTTAGACTCGCGATTCTTTGAAGCCGACTGAATCGCGAATTGCCACTCTCAGATTTCGTGAGCAGGATCCAGCTCTAATTTCTTACTTAAATGGGTTTTTTTCAAGCCTCAACAGGTGTCACAGATATAAACAACTATAGTCATTGGCCAGACATACTTCATTCTCACACCCTAATCCTTATCAAGCCATCATCTGTGTCAAACCATAGGAAAAATAACTCAAGGCCCCTTTCTTTTCAAGGGGAATCCTGCCCTGAAATCCTAAAGTCTAAATCACAGCCTTTCCATACAAGTGAAAATTTACTTGCTCGGATCACCCCACTGAAGGTACAATTTAATTCAACAGAATTCCGGCAAACTAGAAATAGAAAGGCAGAACAGCAAGGAAGTAAGGAAAAAAAAAGTCTGACATGAAGTTGAAGAATTTTGTGCAACTGATTTGAAAGAGGATGGGTAAACAGGGAAAAAAGAGTGGCATATGAGCTTTACTGGAAAAATAATCAAACAAGTGGCTCATCAGCATTCAACAGGCCTCGTACATTATCTGTTAAATTAGAAAAAAGACATTGTCAAAATTGTCCAAGACAGCTACCGTTTGTCAAGGAGGAAAGTGATTATCTTAAGACAGGCAGATGTCTTTCAAAAACAGTGCCATTATAAAATAGACAAAACATGATGTGAAGGAAAAGGGAAATGATCGTATGCAGGTGATTGTCTTGGACAGGTGGCCAATAGAATTAGAGCAGGTTCGATTGTATAAATTTTGGTCAACATAAAAATATAATAGTCATTACAAAGCCATCCCTTTTTTATACATTCTCTAATGCACAAATAATAATATCAAGAAGACTCGCTATAAAACTCTGCTCCACAACAAAAGCCATCAGTCCATTTTTTAGAACACCTACTTTCATTCTCCTGAAAATTGCAGTCAGACCAGCTGACTTTGAAAAAGCAATAATATCAGTCTCTTGATCTGATGACCACAGACATCAAGCAGTAAACATTCAGATTACAGGCATCCAAAGATTCATAGGCCCTATTATTTTATTATATATATTTTTTAATAATGCTTCTGGGCTTCTTGATTAGGTTAATAAATAGATCACTACGTTATAAAAAGGTTTCATTCAAAATTCCTTCGTAAAGTCGAGTTTATTAGAGGGGGCATCGGGCATTATATTATATCATCCACAGCAAGCAAAATTTGATTTCGTCAGCACTCACAGCAAATGACAGGTTAAAAAGCCTCCAAACGGACCTTTTCATGAACAAAAAAGAAGATAGAATGCATGCACAAATATATAATAATTATTAT
>NW_004797295.1:519492-541328 GCF_000002075.1 Aplysia californica | reverse complement strand
ACCCCCCACCCACCCACCCACACATAAATACCAACCAGTTCCCTTAAATACGTGACCAACTGACTGATCTATAAGTAATGACATTGTCTATGGGAGCAGATCGGGGTCGGGGGTCATGGGGTTAATAGGTCAGTGTAGCACTACAGTAGGGCTGGACAATGAGTCGCTTTGGCAAAATCCGGATAATAATATGTTAGCGCACCTCTTCGGCGATTAAATGTGTTTTGAACCGCTTCGGCGAATGGGGTTAGCATCACTGACTTCAACAAATGGGTGGTACACCCACTTCGGGGAACGAGTTAGGAAAGAGAGTTTATGATGAGGCTGATTTCGGATAATGTTTCATTGAGAATTATCCGGTTATCCAGTTGTTTCCCACTTCTCCACAAGTATATCGTGTGGTTCAAATCACGCCCCAGGTAATTACTGTGGGCGATTGGCGGGTGCTCTGGTGGGGTTTGCTCTAGGCATTCTTTGAACTGATAAAGACTAGGGGATTAATCGTGGGTGGTTGGCGGGTGCTCTGGTGTGGTTTGCTTCTTCTTTCCTATCAAACATCTATTGTCTTTATCTCCCCTCCTTCTTTTTTACGTTTGTTACTCTCTTGTAACACCTCTAATCTTCTGGCGCTCATATGACCTTATGCAGTTGCGAGGGCCGTAAAACCTCTACTAAAACTAAACTAAGACTAGGAGATTAATTTCCTCACTGTTTCCCATCCAACATCTGTCGTCCTTGTCTCTCCTCCTCTTGTTTCTTCGTATAGATATTGTAACACTTTAGTGACACTTCAGATCTTTGGCACTTATATGTTGTATCTGTATTGTATTGCAAATGCCGTAAAACTCGTATTGCTAAAACTATAGACAAAGTCAATCCAAGTAATGATTCAATTAATGATTCTATGGTTTGCGGATAGCTTAGGTCATATTCGGTGAAAATGTTGGGAAAAAGGAAAGTGGAGGAGGAGGGGAGGGGGTGGACGTTACGGTTCGGGGAATGTTCTCTTTTTCCCCCGTTCGTATTTCGTTTTTTAAATTTCATTATAAATGTATCATATTGATTATATATACATTGTTAACCTTTTTTTTTTACTTGTTCCCTTTGTTTGTACGTACATGTATTTGAGAGAGAGAGAGAGAGAGAGAGAGAGAGAGAGAGAGAGAGAGAGAGAGAGATTCAACTTCAATTTTTAAATCTGAATTTGACTTTGGCCATCAGCAGAATTGAGAATGAAAAAAAAAATGCATCCTCTCTGTACTGACAAAAATAGACTTAGTGAATGATTTACTATTTAGAATAGGTCCTAATGTTAAATGGAATAAACTTACTGAACATCAAGTTTATGGATTTCCCTGAGAAGTTCTGACTTTTTAGCATTTTCCGACTTTTTTTTCAGAGCTGATGTCTGGACGTCTCCTCCTGCTGCCTGTTAATGAAACCACACACATACACATGATCATTCTTCTTGTCATTAATTCAGTATGCAAAAAACAAGAACTTTAACACAGTCACGCAGACCAGAACATCGATCAGTGCGCTGTGTGACTGTCTCGTTCTCAGTGACACTGCTGAAACTAAACACTAAACAGTGAGTGGAGAGAGCGTCAGTCACAAGTTAGTGTCACCGAAGTGGGCGAGGTGCCCAATCACTCACCAAGTCACTGTACTGTCAACCAACCACGGTTTGCCGCAGTTTGCTTGCGTTGGCAGGTAAAAGACTAGATCTAGATCTAGATTCTTGAGCAAAGTAGGCCCCTAAAATGACTTTTATTACAGTGCTAGATCTAGATCTTGACCATTTCGCAACATACAGAAGCTAGTCAGTGCAGATTCTTACACGTGCAAATTCAGAGTTTATTCATTTAACTCATTCGTGGGCAGCGGCGCGGCGAAAGTGTCTTCCGTACTTCAAGCCGCCCCGAGCACCCACCTATAATTCTAGCTTAGATTTTATTCTAATCTACGTACCATGTTAAAATAAAGGTCATAATATAACATTAACTTCCGGGTCAAGCGTTTCCATCGAAAATCAGAAGTTTAGATTCAGATTTGAAACGCGATTTCGTAGTTTATGCGACTTTGTTTTATCGTGATGCCAAAATTATAGCCTATACGTGTACACCAGTCTTAGTACTTTGACACAACAAAATGTATTAGTATTTTGCTCACTAAAGAAATGTAGGACACTTCTTTATAATATTGATACTATTGGACTCAAATTGCCAATGCACTGTTATTGAGAAATCAATATTTTTGAGTGCTAGATCTAGGTCTAGATTTTAGATCTAAATTGTCATATTTTCGAAGTGACTATTTCTCCGAACGTTCGGAGAAATAGTGCCGATCTTTATTTCTCCGAACGGTTTTCGGCTTCCGGTCTCATGATTTTTTGCCTATTTATTGCGAGAGTTCGGCGCCAACTTTCATTCTGCCTCTGGTCTGGGAAGGAACACGTACCGCATGGCAAGCCCGCCTACAGACAACCTTCAGTAACACCCACCACACACCCACCACCATCATGCACATGTACACACACTAACTAAACATAACTAGTGGGCAACTTTTGAACGTATGACGAGCTGAACTGTGGATGGAGAGACAGTGTGAGTGAAAGAGCGGGTGAAAGGAAGAATGTGCGAGTGTATCCACAGGCGACAGCAACTACAAGACGACGACACTGACCACCCCTGGCCTGGTCCACAGCTCACGAACAAAAGGAATGCAGCTCAGGCGGTGTTTTGCCTATATTATTGTCCATGGTTCGCAGGGAACAAGTGAGATTTTCTTTGTGTGTGCCTGGAGGGATGGGGTGG
The DNA here is from genome assembly GCF_000002075.1 of Aplysia californica. Taxonomy (NCBI): domain Eukaryota; kingdom Metazoa; phylum Mollusca; class Gastropoda; order Aplysiida; family Aplysiidae; genus Aplysia; species Aplysia californica. The sequence goes on along the minus strand of NW_004797295.1, from coordinate 538,512 downwards.
GGTATGAAAGTCATGCGGACGGGGATGAGCCGCGGGAGAGAACACGGGAATTGAATGAAAGAGTGAAACTGAAAGAGACGAATGACTCATGAGTCCTGGAGTGAATGGATCCTGTGTTTCTATTTTTGTATACTTTGAACTGTTACTGAATAAAGGCTGAAATAAAGCCCGAAAAACAAACAAACACACACACACACTCCTCACTCTCCACTTACTACCACACACAGACACACTCAAACACTCACACATACATACACACACACACACACAGGAGCAAATTTTTGGTTCTATATCTATTTCAATTTTCAACAGCTAGTCTAGATGAGATTTTTAGATGGGTGTAAAAACGTGAAAAAGAAAGGTTTCACAACAGAAAGAAATCAAAATTAGAACAGCCCATAAACAACAACAAACATTAATAAATAAGGGCGTGTGTCCACCTGTCCGAAGAAGATTGGCAGTTTTAACCCTAAATGTGCGTAATTTTAAAAAAAGTACAGGATATTACATGTAAATTATGGAATCACACACATTAAGGGGCTTGCCAGTGTCAGTGCAGCAGTGACAAACGCAGATGCCAGTTCTATGTGTCGTTATCAATAACCCTCCGTAGATCTAGATCTAGACAGCACACGAGTGAACACAACACATTACGTTTAAAAGCAGCACCCTTCATAGGCAACACGTCATATCTATAGCGAAAAACTGTTTGGAATTGTAGCATTTCTTTATATAAATATTTACGGCGGACATTTTTTGGACCGATTGAACCATATTGTATACGAACAATCTTTGGTAGGCCCATACTATAATTATAGATCTATATAATATCCGAAATTTGGGGGAAAGGATGGTATTTCAGAGTGTTCGGAGAAATAGTGCCCAGCTTTATTTTCCTGAACGTTCGGAGAAATAGTGCCCAGCTTTATTTTCCCGAACGTTCGGAGAAATAGTGCCCAGCCTTATTTTCCCGAACGTTCGGAGAAATAGTGCCGGCCTAATATTTTTTGGTCCCCAAAATCACTACTTTTTGGTGAATTTACACAAAAAGTGCCAGTCAAGACATAGGACAATAGGTTTATTCCAAATGCAATTCTGAATAATTCCATAAGATACGCATATTTTTATTTTTTTTGTGATCCTTTTTTTCAAGCTTATTATTTAAAAAAATAATTTTTTTTAAATATCGGATGTTATGATCCAAATGTACAAATATTATAGAATGTAGAGGTAAATAACTGAAAATCCTTTAATATTATCCCGTTGTATATTCATTTATGGTAATTTTGATGTATCATTTGACTAGTTCTAGATCTAGATCAAGGCCTAGATATATATATCTAAGTGCGAACATATTTTTTAAATTTTACCAAAGATTATTATTTTTTTAATTTTCAAATTTTATCAGCATCCAATCAAAATTGTGTTGCATAATCGACTCTTACAGGCGGAACCAAAGTTGAAAAATACACAAATAAACATTACAGATGTATTCGACAAACCATACAGAAAATTCTGGCGCTTTTTCAGTAGTTCCCACCCCGCAATTCGAGGGTTTTCGCCCCAAAGAGTAAGAGTTTCAGCCCCCTGACCTAATAAAAATAATGAAGTGACTATTTCTCCGAATGTTCGGAGAAATAATGCTGATCTTTATTTCTCCGAACGGTTTCCGGCTTACGCTCTCGTGATTATTTGCCTATTTACGAGAGTTCGGCGCCAACTTTCATTCTGCTATTCTGTGAGATCTGGGAAGGGCAAATCAAAGCTAGTATCTGTTCTCAGCTTCTCCTCCGGCCTTGTGCACACTGGTTTAGCGAGGCTGATACTGCCCAAGGCACCCGAGGAACGGAGAAATCTGCCCCTCTTTTCTATCGAGTGGACGGTTATCGTCCTTTTTTTTTTTAAAGGAGCAAATTTTGGGTTTAGATCTATTTCAGTTTTCAAGAGCTAGATCTAGTTTAGAGATTTTTAGTATAAAAGTGTAAAAACATGAAAAAGAAAGGTTTCACAACAGAATGAAATAAAAATTAGAACAGCCCATACACAACCTCAAAAATTAACAAATAAGGGCGTGTGTCCACCTGTCCGAAGAAGATTGGCTGTTTTAACCCTAAATGTGCGTAATTTTTTAAAAAGTACAGGATATTACATGTAAATTATGGAATCACACACAAGGGGCCTGCCAGTGTCAGTACATGTAATTGATTTTGGTGGAACGCTCTAACAAAACACATTTAAATCTATACATGTATATATATTAGAATCTACTGAAGGTACGAACATCAAATTAAATGACGTTACACTATACAACATCCCCCTTCCCTTTCCCCAACAAAAAAAAATTAATAGAAAAACAACACATCAGAACAATAACAAGAAAAAAAAAATACCCACCAACAAAATATATAACACCACAAAGAGGGAAAAATAAACGAAAAATAAAAGAGGAACAGCAATACAAATCGTAAGTAACTGTACTTTAGTAAAGTATTCAACAAATCAACGTGGTGACAACAAGTGAGAAAGAAACGAAGTGAAGCTAAGTTAACTTTCTTTCAAAAGTAAAGAGGTTCGGTTTCTTTAAATAAAATTAATATTTTTTTATTTGACTTTTCGGGGAACCAAAACATGCCCAAAAAATCGAGCCACGATTGATTGGTTGCGGCTGCGACAAACGCAGATGCTAGTTCTAGATCTAGGCCTATGTGTCGTTATCAATAACCCTCCATATATATCTAGATCTAGATCTAGACAGTACACGAGTGATCACAACACATTAAGTTTAAGAGCAGCACCCTTCATAGGCAACGGCAACACGTCATGTCTGTAGCGAAAAACTGTTTGGAACTGTAGCATTTCTTTAATGTTATAAATATAATTTACTGCGGACATTTTTTGGACCGACTGAACCATATTATTATTGTCTAGCCGTACTTAAGTACGGGTAGACAGCCAGGCTAGCCGTACTTAAGGACGGCTAGACTGTCAGGCTAGCCGTACTTTTAATTGATGGCTGAATTGTAAATGAAATTTTTAGTTTGTAAGTTTGCAATGCCTAAAGTATTTGTATTTCAGACAAAACCAAAAGGTGCCTTACTGACTTGCATGTATTTGAACCTGAATAATTACTAGATCCACAAGCCGAAAATAATACGTAGCGAATGAGTTAAACTTAAGGCAAGACTTCAACTTCACACTCACCGCTGACGCCATTTTTCAACAAAACAAAAAATGTTTGTTGACAGGTTGTGGCAAAGATGTGTAAAGTTTAGAATAATATATGTCCATACATTCAAGGTACATACACTGTATTTCCCATAATAACGTAATTGTGGAATGTATTTTTATCTGTGTTGATTAGACGTAGGCTATATATATTTTGAAATGTTAAAACTCTTCATGATTTGATTTCTATCATTAACTTTCACAATCTAGCTTCTAGATCTAGACCTAGACCTTATTGGAAAGCTAATTTGGTGGACAAAAACCATCAGAGAAATAACCGGAAGTGTAGTTACGTTGATATGTTTGGCGTTCAGAAATTTTGTCATCATGTCATGTATCTCAAACTTCGGTGGAACCTCACTTAGTCCCACGGTCACACAGTAAAGGTAATTTAAACAAGAATGAAAAGAAATGCCCTTTTCAGACTAATGTGGAATTTTAATTATAGAAATCTAGATCTAGAAATCTAGATCTAGACTAGATCTAGATTTCTACAAAGATAGGAGGGCGGTCGATTTTGTAGCTTTTCGTTCGTTAAAGTTAAAGTTAAAAAGTCAAAGTCAAGACGTCAAGAGTAGCTCAGTAGGGGGGGTCCCTGACCTAACAACAACAATTATGGAGGTGGGGGGTTCAGGGCATCCTAACTTGATGTTTTACAGTTAGGTTGCGTCCTTGCTCTTTATGTAGCCTATTTCAAATAGTATTTGGTCATCAAGACTTCTGGATTTCTTCTCTGGATGTAAACAAATGGATCGTGGACTTTAAGTTACTTTAACTAACGGAACTACAAGATCACCGACTTACTCTTACTTACCCTTGCCTTACTAACTTTAGGCTAGGTTAGTTAGGTCTTGATCTAGATCTAGATTTAGATTAGGGCCACCTATATTCTCACCCCGGGTGAGAATAGCGCTGGCGAGCCTTTTGGCTATGAAAGTGGCTATTCTCACCCGCCCGGAAGTTCTCGCAAGATCAACTCCTCCCCTCTTCTCTCTCTCTCTGTCTCTTTCTGAATACTGTCTATGGGTGTGGACGATCAAATTGACCAAAACAAAGTTAAAAAATGATGTTAAAACACAAAAGTAAATTCATTTGGTTCTCTGCAAAGATGCTACGGCTATAAATTTAACTTTTCGAATCGAGCCGAACTACGCGGGTCGCCATTTTGTTTTGCCCGGAAATTCTCGCGCTACTCCTCTCTCTCTTCTCTCTCTCTCCACTGCCCACTGACAAAATTGTACGCTTTTAGTAGGCTACAGTTGTAATGGAACGTTTGTTCACGGCACAGAATACTACAATTTTTCTGTTATCACAGTGTAGAATTCTGTGGTTTAGGGTGAACGCAACATCTGGTGAACACGCACCGGGTGAGAATAGCCACAAGAATCGCCTGCACTATTCTCACTCCGGATGAGAATAGAGGTGGCCTTTGGCTATTCTCACCCGGTGTGCGTTTATAGTTTATCGTAGCCTAGCCTGGCCTAGGTCAACCAGTGTAGCGTTCACCCTGAACCACAGAATTCTACACTGTGATAAACAGAATGGTAGAATTCTGTGCCGTGAACAAACGTTCCAGCGCTCTTGTGTTTCTAATGTTAGCTTAAAAGCCTTGCAATTTTGTCTGTGGGCAGTGGAGAGAGAGAGAGAAGAGTAGCGCGAGAATTTCCGGGCAAAACAAAATGGCCATAAATTTGGCTCGATTCAAAAAGTTAAACAACCGTAGCATCTTTGTACACGACCAAATAATTTACTTTTTTGTTTTAACATCATTTTTAAACTTTGTTTTGGTCAATTTGATCGTCCACACCGATAGATAGTATTCAGAAAGAGACAGAAAGAGAGAGAGAGGGGAGGAGTAGATCTTGCGAGAACTTCCGGGCAAAACAAAATGGCGAACCCCGTAGTTCGGCTCGATTCGAAAAGTGAAATAGCCATCATAGCATCTTAGTAGACGACCAAATTAGCTTACTTTTGTGCTATAGCGTCATTTTTTCTTTGCTTTTGTCAATTTGATCATCCACACCAATAGACAGTGTTCCGAAATTAGGAAAAATAGGTCTTGTTTCACACCAGGTGAGAATAACCAACCTAGCAAGTCTCAACCGGGGTGAGAGGTCGATTGTATTTTTATTCTCACCCCGGGTGAGGATAGCCACTTCCTTAGATTAGATTTAGATCTAGATCTAGTTAAAGATTAAAAGTTAAGGCGTTAAAGTTAGGAGAGTCATAGTCTGTCTTCGGCTTCGAGTCTTAAAAACTCATTCACTAAGTGTCTTCCGTACGCCAAGCCGCCCCCGACGGCTCGAGCACCGACCTATAATTCTAGCTTAGATTTTATTCCAATCCACATATATATCCATGTTAAAGTAAAGGTTAATATAACATTGACTTCCGGGTCAAGCGTTTCTACCGAAAATCGGAAGTTTAGATTCACTTTTGAAACCCGATTTTGTAGTTTATGCTACTGTTTTATATCACGAAGCCTAAATTATAGCCCAGTGACCAGTCTTAGTACAGTCAAACCTGCCCTGACGGCCACCTCTATAAGATGGTCACCTGTACAAACGGCCACTTTCCATTTCCCCCCCTTGCGTTTTTTCTATATAATTTAACTGTGTAAAACGGGCACCTGTCCAACGCGGCCGCGGCCACCATATTTTAACACACAACCCCTATCACACAAAGCAAATACACCTGTCTAAGACAGCCATCTTAGTGACTCCATTACGTTTTGTCATAAATCTAGCATTGGGCTCTTGCGTCGTGGGCGAGCCGTCATAATCTAATCACCTGTCGTTGTTGTTAGGTAGTCCCTCCAACCGATCATGTTGCGTAGGCCCCTCCCACTGTTGACCAATAGGTAACAAAATTAATTTTCAGCAGCTGGTGAGGTAAGCGTGTGATCCCTCATATCCCATAAGCCCGGCCCAGAATTCATACATACAAATCATAAGTGAGATGAGTGGTCACTGTTTACCCAGTCTGTAACAAAGGACGTCAACCTGAACTTGTGACAGAATCGTCGCTCGTTCTCCGAACGGTAGCAACATGTGTGTTTGTTTTACCATAGCACCCGGTCCTCATTGTCTCACACATTTCGTTTTATTGTCACCCTTGTACAAAAGCAGCAACAAAAGAAAAAGAGAGAAGAAAAAACCCAGCGAAAACAACAACAACAACAACAACATAAAACAACATAACAACAACAACAACAACAATGCGGCCACCTTCGGGTGGGACCTCAGAAAAGATTGGTTTGTTTTCTTCATCTTGATCAGTCCTGCCTAAGACGGCCACCTGTCTTATACGGCCACTTTTCTCCTTGACAATGGGTGGCCGTCTTGCACAGGTTCGACTGTACTTGTTTTTTTTGTTTGTGGTCCTTTTTTCCAAATTAAAATTTTTTTTGTTTTTCAATATCGGATGATGTTATGATCCAAATGTACGAATATTATGAAATGTATGTGAATAAACAGCAAATTTTTCAATATTTTCCAGTTCTATATACATTTATGGTTATTTTGATGTATCATTTGACTAGATGCAAACATATTTTTTTAGTTTCACCTGAGATTATGATTTTTTATTTAAAATTTTTTTCCGCAAAAGTAATATTTTAAAAAAGGCACTGCAATCTTCATGTTTACTTGGCAAATTATCAGTTTCAGAATAGCTATGGAAGGGGAAGGCAATTTCCAAAGAGCGCCAAAAAGTTGTTTATCAGACTTTGATGATTAGATGATGATGATGTATGTTTGAGTTTAAATCAGTGTTTGGTCAATTAATTGAAGGTAGCGTCAATTGCCTGTAAATTTTTACTTTCAATCCGGCACACAGATGCACTGCTTTGGAGGTCAAACTGCAGTACTGTTTGCTGCAGATCAGACATAAAGCCACTAAAACTGTCGCAAATTAATTATTTTCTAGAAAATTTCAAATCTAACTGTAAAATATCAAATTATGGGTGAAAAACAAGGGGGCATGCCCCCCCTGTAATTTCTTAGTTTTTATTTTGTACTTTAGCCTACAGTTCTGTGTAGAACCAACACAGGCGATTCTAGAAGTAGACCACAAACGCACACAAACTCAAGCAGAAATTCATATCAGGGGGACGCGGGTTAGGGAAGGAGAGACTTCCCCCCCCCACACACACACACACAGAGGGACAAAGAGGTGTGCGTAAGCGGAGGTTCGCGAACGCAGAACACCGACCGAGCACACATATAAGCTAGATCTACTCACCAACGCAAAAGAACTCCAATTTATTCGGTGTCAATTGTCACAGTGTCACTCGGTGGCAAATGACACTACCTTAATTGAATCGTCAAGGCCAAGGCCTGGCCTTGGCCCTCTTCGGGAGAAGTGGTCCTGGCCTAACTCCATAGACATTTAGAATCTAGATCTATACACAAAATCGGAAATAAAAATAGAAGTCGAGTAAAAAAAACTTGCCGAGTTGCCAGGGTGAAAGACCACCTGTAAATTTATAGGTATGGTCATAACCAATTTGAGACTATTTGCAGCACTATTCTAATGTTTTTTGTGTGCTGAGAACAATTTCGGCACTAAAAACTGCCACAAACCATTATTTTGTGAATTTACCGCCCGGGCGGGGGGGGGGGGGCTTTTTTTTTAGAGCCAGCTCCCGGTTTTGTTTCCGATTGTGTACATAATGTATAAATAAATGTCTATGGAGTTAGGCCGGGACGACTTCTCCTAAAGAACCCTTGCCTTATTTAAGCAATAGAAACGAAGTGGCTACCCTCCTGTACACATAGCATCAAGGCTATGTGTACGGCCCTCCACTTCACATAATAAGCTAGGCTTTGTAGGCGGCCCATAAACTATCAAACCGGACAGTACAAGTGGACAAATTAGCCTGGGAAGCGCGCAGGCCTTATTATAAAGGGTGTGAGCCAGGCTACCCGGGAAGCAGGCCCTATATATAGTAGGATTATGGCTGACCTACTTCGACCGGGAAGGGCACAGGATAACGGGCATAGACACTGACCTTTTTCAATGGTAAATTTCAGTATTCCTTATATATGGAAAATGACGTGGTAAATCACAGGTCAAAGTTATAAATAGTGACCAATGACTTAACAAGTTATCTTGACCTTGTAGAGCGTCTCTTGGCCAAGATATCGATATTGACGCGGTCCAGCTGAGCGATTATCAAGGCTTTGAGATTTAAATCTATACTTTAGAGGGGCGTATGCGTACGGGAGAGACGTACGTATAGCCTTAGGCTAGAATAAAAGGCAAGGCTGAAGGTGTGTGGTGGGGTAGAGCTGTGCCCATTCGACTTTGCTATTCAACATTCATGATTTTTGCACTATTCGAAGTGTGGCAGGGCAATTCGAATGTCGTAGTGATTGCTTCTCAAGTGGGTTGCTGCTTGTGTTAGGTGATTTTCACTGTGATACATGAGCTGTACAAACCATCTTGCTGGCTCGTGCCGCACACACGGCCGATGTCTCATCCAAACCATGCTGAAAACGAAATAAAAACCATGCTTTGTGGGCTTACTATGTAACTATGTTTCATCTGGTCGAAAAGGGATCAACCAATGCACCTATCCACAAATTTCATTGAAAAAATCATCTTTTGACATGATGATTTATGTCAACCAATAAATTAAAAAATATTTACCTTTCTTTTGGTACCAGTATCGTGGCAAGTATAATTTTTGAGAGAATGAAACTGTTTTTTACCTCTCCTTAAATAGTTTGCTTTTGAGTCTTTAGGACATTTGAACTGCTTGCCAACAATGTATAATTAATGTATTTTTAATACTATTATAATGACACTGTGTGAGACATATGAACCAACAAAATGCGAGCTGCGAGAAATATGACATGAAGATCCGTATTAGCAAGACCGAAGTCATGACAATTAGCAGGAGACCAGACAAAGTCAACATCAATGGATCCCACCTGATCCCAACTAAAACAAAGCAGCAGATTCAAATACTTCGGCAGCACTTTCACAGAAAATGGAAAATTAGATAGAAAAATAGAGGCTAGATGCCAGAAAGCCAACGCAGTCAGCTATCAACTCTGCCCTCTCCTGAGACATCCTAATATCCCCATGAGCACCAAGGCAAAGCTCATCAACGCCATTTTCCTACCAACACTCGCATATCAGTGCCAGACATGGTCCCTAACAAAAACCCTCGAGAGGAAACTGGTTACGTGCTAGATGAAATGCTTAAGAAGAGCGGTTAACGAAACAAGAAGAGACACAGTAAAAAATAAATTCATCTTAAGGGACACCGTAGGAGCAACACCAGTCCTACTGCACATTGAAAAACAAAAGATCAAGTGGTTCGGAGACCTCACGCGGATGCCCTCAAGCCATCCAGCTCTGAGAGCATACAACATTAAATATTCTGGCTGGAGAGCCAGAGGAAGACCAAGACGACGATGGAGTGAATCTGTGGCATACACCCTCAGAGCTCACAGGATATCCCTCCTACAGGCCACAAGCCTTTCTGCAGACAGATGCCTGTGTCTCTCCGCGACACCCACTGGTACAAGCGGAAGAAAAAAGTAAAAGTAAAGTAAGTGTGAGACAGCCACCAGTCTCATACAGCTACTTTTGTCTTTGAATCGGGACTTAAGAAAGGGAACATTACAGCTTGGAGTACATTTTTGACTCACTACACTTTACCAAGGTTTATGAATGAACAACTGAGTACATAATACTAAGGTTTATGAACCGAACAGTTTTTGAAGTCTTTTTTTTATGCAGATCACTTCAGCTTATTTCGTAGTAACTAAAACTTTGTAGGTAAAGTACTAATTGGATTTTATAAAAAATAGTACTTTTTAATATCTCTGTAAAAAATACTTTCATTCATTTGCCTTGCAGGTAACTTTTAATATGAGAGGATCCAGTACAGTGTGGAAGTGCGGACTATAAGACGATCATAATGGCAGAACTATTGATGTTGACCAAGAAGCGAGTGCTGGCTTTTGTTGGTTTTCTATCTTTGTAAGTTCATGGATAAATCATGGATAAACCACTCTGTTATTAACTTAATTTTTTAATTTAATTTTAGTGTTGTAAAATTAAACGTTACGATTTGGTCTTTAAAAATATAGGCTTGTAACTTACATACCCTGCTATGAAAATTCAAATCATTGTCATCTAAACATGAATGAGAGGGACCCTGATGTGGCAAAAGTTTTGATGAGGATTTCTTAATTTGCACAAACATTTGTGTCACGCCATGGTGGAATCAGGTGCTCGTTAAATTTTGGGCATGTGGAGTTAATGGTATCATCTGAAAACTTATTATTTATTTGCCTGGCTTCTAATGAAATAAATATCCTTTTATCTTGAAAAGAATTCAAGATATTTTTGATTGAAGGAAGTGAGGTCGCCTGATTTCAGTGGTGAAATAAGTGAGAAAATAGACGCCTAAGTTTGGCAACTCTATTTGCTAAGGTGTCTTTGAAATCTGAAAAATGACATATTTTGTGCCTTTAATTAATGTTTTTCAGTAAAATTCACATGGAGATATGTTTTTATATAAACATAAAAGAGGTTAAGCCCAAAAATAAAAATTGGATAAAATTTTCAGCACTGGCAGGAAAATGCCTGTTTCTCAGATTTCATTATTTTGGTGAGCGCTTGATTTCACCACGCTACGTCACATTTGTAGTCTGATGCATGCACAAAAATTTCATGTAAACAATTGTTTAAGTATGATTGATAGTGTGTCATAGTCTCATTCTGACGTAATGTTTAAACACTGTTTTCTGTTGTTACACGGGTGAAAGTTCAGTGAGGCAAAGTATTCAATGATCATCATGATGTGTTTCAATGTTGATTATAATTGTTTTATATGGTGTGAGGAAATAAATTCTTGATAGTCAAAGGACAGTATATATATTCAGATATATATTTTTAAAATTCAAGACAAGTTTCAAGTAATTTGTTAACTTATTGTCAGCGTTGTTACATTGATTTTAACGAACCAGTAAACAAAAGCTCTTTTTTTTTTTCTTTCAAATCAGGATAATGTTCACAACTTTGATCTTGAAAAGTCACTGGGACTATACAACTCAGCTTGCCAGACAGGAAGAGGAAATAAAGAGCAAAGGTTTGTCCACTAGGAGATTTTATTCTGGATAAGTTTATCTGTTTATTTTCTGTCACAAATGTAATAGTTGTGTCATACTAAAATGAACTGGCTTTGAAGTGTTGCAACAATCCAGATTTTCTAACTGTTGATTTTATGGTTATCTTGTGTAAATGCATTCTCTACTGGATCTGTTTTCTAAAAACGTGTCAAGTTGAGAAGATATAATCATATATTTGTGGACTGACTTCCTATCATTATCGAGTATTGTAATTCTTAGATGGAAAAGCTTGATTCCATAAAAATTTTCCAATATGTTGTTTGTCACAGACAGTCACCACAGGATGAAACAAAAATGCCCTCAATTAGCACAGCACTTCTAATATTATTGATATTTGTTTTGTGAAGTTGTGACTGCCCAATTTTCTTTCAAATGATATAAGCTACATCTATTTGGTAGGGGTTTTTGTTCATAAGCCTATCCAAATTAGGATAAATTATCCTTATGTGTTGTTTGTCATGAAAACTAAAAAGAGGAAAAGAGGTACTCCGGTTTTACTCACTTTTTAAAAAATGTCTTATACTTTTATTTTCCTCTATCAGTCAAGAAGTCCAGTCCATGTGAATCATACACGGAGGTATCAAGGTGTGAACGCTGTTCTAAGGAAGAATTGGTAATGATGCTTTTAAAAAAAAATTGGTCATAAATTATATGTTTTGCTTATTGCGTACTACCAAAGCTAAAATTGGATACAAAACACTTTGTAGTCATTCTCTAAAAGTTTTGTTGTCGTTCTACAAAATATAAACACATCAGACACTTCTTTGCAGGTTGTCACTGTTGTAAAAACCAAAAAAAAGTAATTGTTTACTGCAATGTCTTGTGCACTTGGCTTTGTCAAAAGCAAGGAGCTTACTTACTCCAAGCATGTGTGAGGGTAGCTGTTTCGTGTTGAATTTGCAGGAGTATTTAAGGTTTACAGAGTATTTAGAATTATGGAACTGATCAGAAAGCAGAATCCTATCATATCTATTAAACTTCTTTAAATACTTGTCCATGTTGCTGCGTTATAGCCTACTACGCCACACCCCTGATCTTCTGGTAAGAAAGATCTACACATAGCCTTCTCGGACAAGGGCGAAAACTTTCGGAGGTCCCGTGTGCAAGTTGGGCACGTTAAAGATCTCTTGGTGGTCTAAAATCGATAAGAGTGGGCTTCGGCTGCCACCCGGCAAAATTCAAACTTTACTACCAACTTAAAATGTTTGATGTGTCCTGTGCGCTCATATAACCTTATGCAGTTGCGAGCGCCGTAAAACAATTACCCCCCCCCCCCCCCCCCCAAAAAAAAAGAGTAAAAAAGCCTGCTACCTTGGGCCCTGGCTATAACAGGCCCCCTGTGACTAATGTGATATCCCTGTTATGGCCAAATTCTGTATGGGGATCAAGTTTACATACAATTTAACTTAATACTAAATATTAATGATTGAGATCATTTTTATTACACAAAATACGCATTACCAATTTATCTGTTATTTCTCCTTTTCTCCTTTCCTTTTTTTTTTTCTTTTTTTTTTTTCTGGGTGGTCTTATTTTTTTCTCCTCATCTTTATCTTTCTTTTCTTGATATCCACATCTCATTTAGATTGACTGGACTTCATTTGAGATGCATAAATAATAAAAATAAAAATTGCATTTATATAGTGCATATTCTGTACAGCATACTCTCTGCACTTTATAACTATTCATAATCGAACAGTTGCCACAATCCCAAATTTTGGGAAAGGAATGCATACATCTGTGGTAGATGTAGCACCCAGTGCCTACTTTTCATTCAATCATTTTTTTCCCATTACAAGTCTCGGCACTCCATGAGGAGACTTACAATGTGGGACCAGACACAAGGTCACAATAAGTCACTGACTGGATTTGCAACACCACCAAAGTGCATTCAGCGTTCCACTTCCTTCCCCTGCCCACACTGTATTACACATCATAAAATGCGTACACAATCAACAAGTTAGGCCTACTGTGGGTCACATAGATGTAGTTCACCCTGTTGGCTGTTGTTTTGTTTTATTTCAATGTGTTTTTAAGGGTTTTGTCAAGTCTGTCCAAATGTCTGCAATAAAAGAACTTTTGTACAATACGTCATAAGAGATCGGACTCAGAGATTTATAAGAGCCTGTTATAACTGAAATCATGTTATAGAAAGGGCCGTCTGTATCTTACTGATTGTGTGAAGTTGATGTACCATACTCATACTTATCATTTCAGAGAACGCTGGTTAAGCATTGTATGGAGACTGGGTTTAAACAGCGCATTAGATGTTCTGACGGCAAAGAAAGTTTTTTGTGGTAAGTTCATCTCTAAATTCTGACACTTTCATTAAATTGTTTTATTGAATCAATTCAAGAAAAGCATGAATTAGGGATTGAAGCTCATGATTTTTTGTCTGACAGAACTATGAAGACACAAGGATGTGTATAGCTTGATGTGTAGAAATTAGACAATTGTTTTAATAGGTAGAATGTCTTTGAACTCTTTTGATTGATAAGTCTGGAACGCATACTATCAAAATGGGGTGTTTTTAAGGAAAAAAAGAAGCAATTTGAACAGGGTTTTTCCAAGAAATTTAGGGGGGTACATTTTTTGTTTTTTACCACAAAAAGAAATGTATTCTAAAGGTTTGAGATATTTTCGCAAAGACAAGGCTTGTTTTGTGAAAAGAATGTACTAGTAAATGTACAGTTTACGTTTTTGGAAATGAAAGATGAACAGTATTTTCTTGGTTTTCTCTCGGAATGTTTAAAATGTTAAGTTACAATGTATACTAGGCCAATGAGCAGTTGCAGTAGGCTATTATTACCGAGGCTTTGATGTAGCGGTTTCATGCTTCATTATCACATATAGGAGGTCTGAGAAGGGAAAATTTGTATTGATTATCTCAGTTTTTCTACAGAGATGTTATAACCCTTTAACAGGCAGGGTCAAAGTCTGGCTCCTAAATGATCTAAATTGTGTCGATGTGGAGCGTAAAACCATTTACCTTAGAAAGAAAAATGTATATTGGCATATATTTTTTTTACAAGAAATTTTGTTTCTAAGACTGGGTGTTTTGTTTTTAGAATTCATTTTCTGACATTTTTGTTTTAGGTGTGATATTTCTCCAGCAGTAGAAGAGAGTGACTTCTGGAGGTTTCAAGCAATAGTTCTCACAGTGGGTCTCATATCATATGCAGTTGTGTACCTCAGACAGCAAAAGTTGGACCAAAAGCTGATGGACAAAATTCACAAGCAAATATCAGCAGGAGTATGACACTGTGTTCTGTATTTTGTTTCATCATCATACGAATTTGATGTATCATATTCATCGATTGTTATTATTTTTATTTTTATTTAAGTTGTTTATTTCGGATGTCAAGCGGCTTGTATGAGGGCAGCACTTGCTAGTTCTACTATTTTTCAATCGGTTATATTTTCTTTTCGTCAGACAGTAGTAAGTGGGTTTTTTTGTGCTTCCCTCTTTATTATGCAGTGGGTGTCGCATTCAACGAGGTTGCCGGGACCGGCTTGTTGTCCTATCTGGATCCGACCTCTCGTTGAACGTGACTAAGGCTAAAGACAAGAAAGTAGACAAGTTATTATATTACACGATGTACCAATACCAGTAATTAAAACAGTTGTTCCCCCTGATGACGAAAATCTCAAACAGCATCAGTGTGCGCATGTTTGAGCTGTGTTCTGACCGTCATTTCTGCCTTAAAAATTTATTTTTTTCGGAACACTTCTCACATCTAGGATTCTTGGCCTAGATCTACGTAAAGTAAAGGTTGGAGCTTGAATTTTCTGATCGGGGGAAGAAAAGAAAATTGAAAAAAATGAAGGTCTCGATCTAGACCTACCCATCCAGAGTTCATCCAGTTTCACACAGTCTGCATCACGTTCCCACCCACCCTTTCCCGTCCCTACCGTTGGCTAACCCTCGCCCATCCTCTTGGCTTTGGAGCACATTATATAAGTACATGTATTAGGAGGCACACTAGATAGCAATACAATCATTGGGAATGGAGGATGGGCCTTGTGCTTCGCATGAGATTGAGAGGAAGGAGAAAAATTCTTCGCTTTTGAGGCCGCTAATTGCTTTAGCGACTTCCGTTTGTTTGCAATCTCGTTGGAGCTGACGTACATTTGCAAAGAGATATAGAGGAAAAAATCGGGGATTAAGGATTGCCTCGTTGGAGCCGACTTCTCGTTGAATGTGACCTCGTTGAATGCGACACCCACTGTACAAGTAGTTAAGTGTTCAAGATTTTTTGTGGCTGTCCTTTTTCTTTTTACTCCCTATCTCCAGCATGCTGCTCCCAGTGGCTCACAGTCAAAACCGCTGTGCCGGTGAGCTGCTGACAGCGGCTTGGGCACATTCCTTTACGGAGGCTTGGGCGTTTAATAAGTTTCAGAGGTCTCTTTTACCTGACGTTCCTTCATTAGATGAAGAAGTATCAAAACAGGTTCCATTTTAAAGAATTGAATAACCAATTTAGTGACGTAAAAGTCACTTTTAGATTTCGTACCAAAAGAGGGCCCCGGCATGGTGGGTTTACCCCCCTCTAAGACAAAAAGTTAATGGTTGTGGGAGTCTTTGCTTAGATGATTTATCAGCTGTCTTGTACAATGACTATCTGTAAAGCTAACAACCTGTACCAGATCAAATTTTCTGGACTGCATTTCACAGAAACCAGTGGTTTCAAATTGAAAAGTCAATCATGTATTGTTTGTCATGTTTAAGACTATGCACATGAAATTGAAATCGGAAATAATGTTACTGCACTGGGAAAGTGCTCTCGGGGCTTGCAAACACCTCTTATAACACCTGTTTGAATAAGCAAACTATGAACATTTTGTGTTCTGAGGTAAAATGAAAGTAGGAGTAGAGAGATATTTATCTTCATGAAAACAGAACAGAAGTGATACTTGTTCCTCTTTCCCAGTACACAGGAATAGAAGTTGAAAAAAAAAATGGGAGGGCAGAGAGTATTGCCTCATGTCAAGTATTTTGTCACGACATGTCCTTTTGATTGCCATGTAAATGATTGGTGTCTTGAATTATCTTATCAATTATTTGAAAAGATTTATATTTTGCTTTGTATATTGCCACAAAGGTGGAAATTTGTGTTATGATTTATAAGATGGAATTGTACAAAGTACAGCTCTTGTTTTGTGAGATGATATTGAAATGATGGATCTTTTTAATCTTCAACAACAATGAGTTGGGGGGGGGGGGGGTTGTTGTTTTTTTTAAAGTAAGGTAGAGTAGATTCATTTTGTGACTTGGGGTTGGGGGAGACTGGGATATTCCCTCTATTTTTTAAAACATAAATGATTGTCTCAGCAAATTGGCAGTTGAAAGAAAAAAAAATAAGCAAAGCAGTAGAAAACTAATCTTTTGTTTTCATTGTATTGTTAGAAATGACTATGTGCCAAATGACAGAGCAATGAGTAATGCATTTGTTCCAACATTTGTCAAAGTATGTAAAAGCAAAGGTAAAAAAAAAGATTAATGGACATAGAAAAAAAAATGAAGGCTTGGTTTAGAGGAAAACATGAACAATTAGATCTAATAGGGACTGTGACTAAAAATGTGTACCTCATCACACATTCCCATTGGTTCACTGAAACTGTGGTTGCTTAATTCATCCTGCATGCATAAAGATCCTTTATAACTTTTTTTGTTAATTTCAGAGAGGCAAAAAGACGCTTCTGCTCCAGAAATGTCAGAATAAAATCCTCCTTGTAGGAAGTAAAAGTTCTGTGCAAATGTCACTTTTTCTTCTGAACGTGTCTTGAAAGTAGACTTTCGTCTTCTTTGTCTGTGCAATCCCCATTCTAATGCTCAGATCGGTTTAATATAGGTTCTCTCTCTCTGATTGAGCATGTATGGCTGTTTCTCTGCTAGAATATAATGGCTCTTATCTTTACGACAGTCAGTCACGCCCTTTTTTGGAAGAGACCCTGAATAATTCATCTATCGTTGCTTTATTCTGTGATTTTGTTTCCAGGGCGTGGGTAGGGTTAGGAAATATCCTTGAGAAATTTGTAATAAACAGGGTCTATAGCAGTCAATGGTGGAGGCCTTATGTGTATGTTAGTGCAAAGAGGACTGGTTTTTCATGAATTGTTAATCTGATATTCAGCATGTTCTTACCCAATCCTTTATTTTATATATTAATTCATTCACCCTTCCGCACAGAGAAATTGCTTTGTACATAGATCAGTGTAGAAGATGTTGTAATAAAGTTAATAATTCATATTTTGATATTATGTAACGGTTCTTTTGGTCTTGAATTTAATCAGTGTCTGTGGTGTAGCAGTAAGGGGTTTCACCATCATATGCAAAAGACCAGAGTTCAATTCCTTGTATGGGGAGCAGTTTTATCAAGTAGCCTTTCTCAATCTTTTTGCTAGGATATTAAGCCAAGGTTGGTCTTCAACACTCTTAGCAGGCGTGGTTGACGCCGTTCTCCGATATGATTTGAATCGTGTTGATGGGGGAGTAAAAACACCTACATTTACACGGGGGGGGGGGGGGGGGGGGGATTGTTGCAATGTGTGTGTCATCAAACGCTCCATCTCTATCATACAAGTGTAAGTTGGTTGTATAATGCATGTAATGGTTGTATAATAGTAGAGAACTCTGCCATACCCTGTTTTGAAAGGTGACGTATGATGGAGTCTTACACTGAGCAGTTGCATATGCTTTATTTTTGCCCTTATCTAAGCGGCACTGTTCCTTTTAACAGTTGTACTGACAGGCTGTGGGTTATGGATAATTTTTTTTCTTGAGTGCAGTTTTTAGTAATTGCAGCGAAAGGGTTATTGAACTTGGAAATTTAAAAATTTTTTTTTTCATTTTGAATATCCATGAGGTAGTGAAGTTTTATAAAATAAACTCTTTTGCCTTCAATGAAAAGACCTTTAAAATGTGTCACCTTGGGGTAGGGGGTGGGGAGTATATTTCTGGCAGTGTACCACAATACAAAAATAATGATCGAAGTTTTAGTGAAATATTTGAAAATTGTTACATTAGTACAGTCTAGCATGCACATAGCAGAATAAGTGGGATGTGGATATCTTTCTGCTATGTACGAATTTCTCTATGGATGAAATTTAGGTTATAATATATATATAAGAGAAAATGTTGGAACCTGAAAATAGCTATGTGCATGCTAGACAAACAAGAATATAATTGTCTTGAATTTAATCTTACTCAGTTTTGTATCAATGTACGGTACCTAGATGATGACTGTGTCTTCTATACAATGTTGTGCCTGTTTGAGATCCTGCACTGTGTTTGAAATTAAAGCACAACAAGTTGGCACTCAAGTGGGAACATTTTCTGTTTGTTCATGAACTTGTCGAAAACTGTATGAGTGTGGTTGCCGTTATTGTTGATACTCTTTGGGTGATCATGTTTAGGACTGAAAATTATGTACTATGCTCATGAATAATAGTATGTGTCTGTGTGGGTTTTTTGACAGAAATGTTGGAATGGTCCAACACCTTTGTACCCTTGAAAGGTATATATGTTATTTATTATTAATGACTTGGGATATTTTTCAATAAACTTGTTTTAATTGATGAACATGTGTGTCCTTAAATTATTACCTTACACTTATTGCCATATTAAAATCTAATATAATCCTGG